>NW_021271609.1:0-1047 GCF_002162155.2 Triticum dicoccoides
GTGTTATTACAAGATGGCAAACCTGTTGCATACTTTTCTGAAAAATTGAGTGGGCCTAGTCTGAATTATTCTACTTATGATAAAGAATTATATGCTCTTGTTCGGACTTTAGAAACATGGCAACATTATTTATGGCCCAAAGAATTTGTTATACATTCTGATCATGAATCTTTGAAACATATTAAAAGTCAAGCTAAACTGAGTCGTAGACATGCTAAATGGGTTGAATTCATTGAGACTTTCCCTTATGTCATTAAACACAAGAAGGGAAAAGAAAATGTTATTGCTGATGCATTGTCTCGTCGCTATACTATGCTTTCACAACTTGACTTCAAAATATTTGGTTTGGAGACCATCAAAGATCAATATGTGCATGATGCTGATTTTAAAGATGTAATGCAGAATTGCAAAGAAGGAAGAATGTGGAACAAGTTTGTCGTTAACGATGGATTTGTGTTTCGTGCTAACAAGCTATGCATTCCAGCTAGCTCCGTTCGTCTTCTGTTGTTGCAGGAGGCGCATGGAGGAGGATTAATGGGACACTTTGGCGTGAAGAAGACGGAGGACATACTTGCTACACATTTCTTTTGGCCAAAGATGAGACGGTATGTTGAGCGTTTTATTGCTCGCTGCACTACATGTCAAAAAGCTAAGTCACGACTCAATCCTCATGGTTTATATATGCCTTTGCCTGTACCTAGTGTTCCTTGGGAGGATATATCTATGGACTTTGTTTTAGGTTTACCTCGAACAAAGAAGGGGAGGGATAGCATATTTGTTGTCGTGGATAGATTCTCAAAAATGGCACACTTTATACCATGTCATAAAAGCGATGATGCTGTTAATGTTGCTGATTTGTTCTTTCGTGAAATTATTCGCTTGCATGGTGTGCCAAATACTATTGTTTCAGATCGTGATACTAAATTTCTTAGCCACTTTTGGAGATGTTTATGGGCTAAGTTGGGGACTAAACTGCTTTTTAGTACTACTTGTCACCCCCAAACTGATGGCCAAACTGAAGTAGTCAATAGAACATTGTCTACTATG
>NW_021271610.1:0-7965 GCF_002162155.2 Triticum dicoccoides
ACAAAAATCACGGCCACTGAAATGCTGACGCGTGGATGCCTTTTGGTCCCGGTTGGTGCCACCAACCGGGACCAAAAGCCCTCCTGCCTGGGCTCGGCGCACCGGCCACGTGGAGGCACATCTGTCCCGGTTCGTGTTAGAACCGGGACTATAGGGGGGAGGCATTAGTCACGACCCTTTAGTCCCGGTTCAAGAACCGGGACTAAAGGCCCTTATGAACCGGGACTGATGCCCCCTTTTCTACTAGTGTAAGAAGGAAATCCCTTCCCTCTTGCCCGGCCGTGGGCAAAAAGGCCCCCGGCCGGCCCTCTCGCGCCCTCCTTCTAGCAGCGCCATAAAAACATGGTTATGTGCCACATAATGCACGTCGATGATGCCCATCTGCTCTGTAGGATCCTGTGCAATTCACAGATGTTTCCACTGTCATGCACGACACAACTTTAAAATTGTTTGGCATGTATTATCTGAAAGTCAAACTCACATCTATGCATATCCTGTAATATTTAAGTCAAAATCCCATGTGTCCCAAGGTTTCGGCCTTGCAATCCCTGTGCAACATTGCCTCTTCCATTTGTTGTTGTTGTTGTTGCTGCCATGACCTGATGCGCCTAGAGCAAAATCTCAGTGGGCGTGTGGAATGTCGGTGCGTGGAAAATCATCTCAAGGATTTCTCCGGCATACGAGCTGAGAGGAGAAAGCCCGAAGCTCACGAGGGAAAGGGGTCATCATAAAGATGATCATAAAAGTTATATCATGAAATGCCTGAGTTGTACTTGAATTCTACAAGTTGGTAGAGGAAATGGTGAGAAATTACCCATCTGTTGTGCAGTTGGAGTAGCCTCATGGTATCGTAGGTTGTGTCGTTCGCGTTCTTCACTGGTGCAAATTCCTCTTCGCATAGCACCTGAATTTTCAGATATGCACCGATGAATATCTCAAGGTTGTAATGATCACAAAAAACAGGAAAAGAAGAGGGGCAGAAGATGATATATTAGAGTAGGTAGTTGAAAGTCAAACCTCGAAAAGTGTCATGGACGGGGAATAAATGGATATGTCGAATATGAACTGCTCAAGCTTCAGGCCTATCGTACATCCATGAATCAAAGGTATCTAAATGCTAGGTGCTGCAACAGAACATGATTTATGCTGGAGCATGGCAATTGCCGAGTAAAATTACTTGCCATGACATGCCTAGTAGATCCTTAAATCACAAACTGTAGCTCTAGATATAACTCATTCTCCCAGAAAAATTTATGAAATACAAGCATTAAGCATCAAGCAGTTAAAACAGCAATGATCTACTAAACCAGATTCAGTTTGGAAGAGGAGACATACACAGGAGTGGTCTCAAAAAACACGGGATTTGAAGGTGTAGATGCTACTAATAATAGATCCATTCTGCTCGAAGCTTCAACATATGAGGAAAGGAAATGTGTCTGAGTTTGCTTAACTCGGACAACTCACCTTTGTTCTCACCACACACTCCAAGATCCATCATCCGTGATCTGCGCCTGATTCTTCCTTCTTCTAGCCGCTGTGATCGACTCATCAATCATCAATACATTGCACCTGCAAATCTTGCTTAGTTAACTGATTGGTTTTATCTTGTTTTGTTATTAACAGTAAAGTCAATGGTACAAATATTATTGCTCAAGTTAATGCAGGTAAATGCTACGGAAGAGTTGCATGTAGAGTCAAGTCAAAGAAAATGATCAGCAACTCAAGAGGTAAATACTTCTTCGCCTCAAACCATAAAAGAGCCTTGCTAGTCAGTAACAATGTACTCTTGACTCTTCAGAGTAGAGACCATTGACGTTGCACAAGCTGAACAAAAAAGGAACTACAAAGAAAAATGCAGACAAAAGATCTTAGGTGCTTAACTGCTTTTGATTCTTCTAACTAAAGGGATGAAGAAATCATTATGAATAAACAAACATACATCTGACGCCAATTGCTGGAGGATATTCAGTTCAAAAGTACGTAGTTATTGTTGATGAAATTAGTTCAGTACATTCCAAAGATGCAGGTTGCTCCCATTCTATTGTGAAATCCTACCACTACAAGAATCTCGTTAATACATGACGGATTCAATCTGTCATGGATATGTGCAAAACTGTCATCGAGGGAGGTCCATGACGGATTTAGAATCCGTCATGTATATCGCGTCATAATTTGACAACTGTGCCACCATGACGGATCATGTGTGTCACCGATCAGTCCCTAGGCCCGCCTAGGCCCAGTCCTCCATGACAGACTAATCCGTCATGGATTAACATGACATTGTACTAACATGGGCCTGACATGGAATCCATGTGGCACCAACGTGGATCTCACGTGGCATCCTGCATAGCCAAGCCCATTCCCCTTTTTTTTAGTGTGGCAGTTTAGCCAAAAAAAATTCAATCCATCCCATGATATTATCCAACCAGCTATGGCACAAGACATTACACGTAATCAAAAAGCTTTCACAACACAATTAATTTTCATTGAACTTGTCCATAGTTTTGCCATTTCACAAATTTCTATTCAATAATTTCAGCAAGTAAATGCGTTCTAAAATGTGCCAACACATACAACATTAGTTCACATACCCTCAATAACAATTACACTAGATTACATCAACAAACAACATTGTACAGACCCTCTTAATCATCAAGTTCACCTCCGCAGCTCAAACTTCCTATGCGCCTCTGACAACCCAAGGAAACCTGTAAAAAACAACATGCTACTGTTACAATATGCTCTCGCCACAAAGGAAAAATGTAACAATCTTCCTGAAGGTATAGTAAAGTATCAAGAACAACAAGTGGACTCTATATTACGAAAATATATTTTATGATAAATCTAATGAAATTAATTCTGTGGTGAAGATGTTGATATGGCTTCCTATAAACTTGGTCAAATTCAATTAATTGCAATGGTAGAGAAAACAATAATAAAATGAAATGTTCAAGGTGGAGATACTTCCAAAGTTACACTGCACTTAACATAATTTAATAAACTAAAACCACTACCACTCGAGTTTCATAACAGATCTTGCATGAAATCAATCAAACCTAGAAGTTATACGATAGTCTATGGTAATCTGATCTCTACTAGAACTGCAAGAAATAACAACCCAGGCTGGAAGCAATGATGAACAGAAGAGCTATACAGCCAATGATGGTTCACAGAATATTTCAGGGAACTATATCTAAACTACTATAAAATAGTTATGACTGACTACGTACTGTAGTGTGAGCATGCAGTAGTGACTGCCATTGTTGATGAGTGTCCTGAAGAATTGACACACCAAGTTCTTTTGTCTCCGGCATGGTTCTTCAGGTCTCTTTAATTCTGTCAGTGGACGGATTCAGTCGTTCAATTATCTTCATCAATCGTCCTCACTGATCAGTGGACACCTGAGCCAGGAAATAATCCCCAAATACAACATGAGTACCGGAAATAGCAAACATCGAGAACTTTGAGACAGCGCTTAAGAAATCAGAACAAACAAATACTTCATTAGTATATATAATTCACATAAGTAGAGAAATATGACAGACAAGGAACACTGTTTCAAGAATACAGAAAGACAAAAATGCTAGAACTTAAAGCGACATCCAGTAATTCATAATGTGGATAACTCCCTTTTCCCAATATATCAAGCAACCTTCTGGAAGTGATAGAACCAGTACAACATTCCCTTTTATTAGGAAAGTAAGAAGCAGTACAGTTCTACTTTTCCATTTTGGCTCTGGAAAGATACAAAAATGCACAGTAGATACAATTTTTTCCTAAGTTCTGAAATCTTACAGTGCCTACAAACGAGAATAACAAAGTATATACGCCAAAAAAATGGCATCACTAACAAACATTATACATGATGCAGAGAACTACAAATTTAATTTGTTGCATGGCTTAAGTAATTACTTACTAGTTATTAAGGTACAAGCCGAATCAAAATACATGAACACCAGGAGATGATCGAATCAAAACACATAGGAAAATAGGTATATTATATTCAAAATAGCAATTGTTATGCAAAGACTTCAACCTGAGTGAGAAATGACAGTGTTAAGCAACAAGGCATGAAGATTAATTTTTCCAGTTTGAAGATTAACCTTTCCAGTGTACAAAATGAATAATAAAGGTCGGAGATGTTGCGAACATGAGACATGCTATGATAAGTATGATACTTTTCCAGTTTGAAGATTAACTTTTCGCAATGATTACTGTTGAACATAATAGATGGAGATACATGACCAGTGGTTATGAGAATCAGTTAATAATACAGGAAAAAAGAAACACACATAACATGCAGCATAAAGGAATTTTGCATCGATCATCCATTAGGGGTCCAAGATCATGTTATAGGTTCTGAAAATAATTCAATAGTTGCCACTTGAGCATCAATACCAACAACACTACAACAGTCAACTAAAACTACGGCTACCTGATTCTCATTGCAATTTTAGTCAAACCAAGAAGGCATCAGCCAGTTTCCTGACTATATAGAGCCTAATTTGCTACCCTTGAACGTAAACAACCTCAGATATTTTTTCTCAACTTCCACTACCTGAACAAAATCAGTCACACCCAACTCCTAAAAAAATTTCCTCCAACTTTGCAAGTCAGATGGCAATGAAGCAGAACTATGATGGGTCAAATAACAAGTATGAAGTTCAATCCATGTCGTATCAACATTCTGAAGTAGTTGGCCTATGTCCATAGAATTTCCATAACGTTTACTGAAGTGAATTGGTACATCAGCAGGGCATTTATAGCCTTTGTTTGTAAGTAAGACAGGCATCTTCCATAATTCTGACACAATCGCTTCTTTCTCAGAGTTACAAATTGTACAGGTCGACTAAAGATGTAGCATGATAAAACTCACATAGACTATAAATGCTACACTGGAGGGATTAATATTGGGAAATATTATTTTATGAGTTCTTGAGAGGAAAGATACAAAATCATGCCAAATAAAGCAGAGGGAGGCTGAGGTCGTAGTGCTCACCGGAGAGGTATGTAGGCAAGGCACCAATCGCAGTGCAGGTCAGACACCGTCGTCACATGACAGAGGAGGTCGCCATAGGAAGCACGGCCGCGCCGGCGATGCGGCAGAGGGGGTCGGGGTTGCCGCCATCGAGCTAGGGGACGCCATCCATGAGGAGTAGAGGGCGGGAGGGGGCACGATGTATGAGAAGACGAGCCGCTGGAGACCCGTCTGGTGGAAGCGACGCCGCAGCCGAAACCCTAGCCATGGGCTAGGGTTGCGGACAAGCGCCCGAGGCTGAGAGCGGCGGATCCAGCCATGCTGGAGGACGAATAGGTCGAAGACGAGGTCATGAGTGTGCTGCGTGGTGGTGGACGCCGCCGGAATCGGGAGGCGTTGGTGGCGGCGCGAGGGTTTGTAGGGGAGAGAGATGAGTCGTGAGAGCAATGGATGGGTGGGGGTTGTGGTGGATCTTGCAGCCGCCGGTGCTGCAGGTGAGAGTAGGCAGTGGGCCGGTGGCAAGCTGTAGCAGGAGGGAGGCGACGAGGTGTCGGCGATGTGTGGGAGACGATGGGGAATGGGAGGGGGCTGCGGAGGAGGGAGAGGGGCCGATGGGTAATGTGTTAGGGTTAGGTTTTTATTCGGGTAGCAGTTAGCCGGGCTTTAGCGGGCTTGCGGGGCTGTACCAGCCCATCCATGATAGTTTCTGAAAATGTCATGCGAAATCCGTCATGGATTAACAGGTTTCTTGTAGTGTACTGCTGCATGTAAAATGCATTTAAAGTAAGACATCAGGGCATCAGGCACTTACCAGTTAAATACTTCGCCTCACAACATCACGAAAGTTTGCTCATCAGTAACAATGTACTTTTTTGAGACATGTAATGGACCAAAAGTCCAAAACAACTGCAAGTACAAAAAAAAGCAACACGCAGGAGGAAGGTGCCATGGTGAGGGGATAGGAGTGACACCGCTCGCGAGGATCGTGGACATGGTAGGTCGGTGGTGGCAGCGCAGGCCGAGCCGAGGATCATCGGAGGCCGCTGACGATGCCACACCTGAGCCCTCATGCAAAAATTAAAATACGTATAGTACTTCCACTGCATTTCATCGAATATGTCACGTACAAAAGCTTGTATTCCTCCTGATCCATATCCTTGCTCCACTGTGTATATCACTTGCTTAACGAGGCGGAGATAGTGCGTCCCTGAAAAAATCTGAAAGCCTAAGGCAAGAAAGTGCATCCAGTGGAGCGGAGATGAGAGGAGCTTGGGTCTTTACCAAGGAAGGGGCGTGGCGAGGGAACATGCATTGATTCCAGTACCATGCGCCACCATCAGAGATAGCCAATGAGCGCGGGGGTCAGCTGCCTTTCACATCGCCTCTACAAGTGTTGCTCCATATGCTTCCAAGTCGCCTTCTCCTTCCCACAACAACCTCTGGGATATACGTTGGCGGCGGCGGCGGTTCAAGGAGCCGTGTATTCCGTCGATTAGCAACCATCAGCATGAGCCATCGCTCCTTGACAGTGACACCGGCCGCACCTCCGTTGGTCGCACTCTGCCTTGACTGTGGACACATCGGTTGTGCCTCCGTTGGTCGTAGACGTCTTGGAAGAGGTCCAGCCGCGTCTTCACATCCGGCGTCCTCCTCTCCCCGTCAGTTCGGGCTGGCGGGGCGGCCGACGACTCTCCCGTCTGGTTCGTATGGGTGTTGTGTTCGATTCACGGCGTTGTCGGTGTCACATGCCATGGGACGCCTCTGGGTGCCGCCGATGCAGACGCAACGTGCTGGAGAAGGCCGCCGTCACGGGGATGCCGCACCCGCGGGAGAATGGGAGAAGGTGCAGCCCGACCTGGCGATAGACATGGAGGAGACGCCATGAAGTCTGGTAGGATCCGGGGTTCCTTTTCACGCATTGCATCACGTACATCATGCAATCAAATCGTGCATCCCTGATTTTTAGGAGAAACTTGCCTACAAAACGAGAGTGGCCGGCTATGGAGTGTGTTAGTCCATGCGTAGGAAACGGTCATAGCGGTACGTGCTATGGTGGCCGGATCCATCGTGCGTGTGTGTAGTGTGTGTGTGCACCTGGCTATAAAAGCCTTCGTGTGTACTGTTTGTAGTTGCGCCGGTCTGTTGCCGCGCCACGGTAACGGTATGTGCCAAGTAAAATGAGGCCGTTCGTGCAGCCGAGGCGCCGTTCGTGCGGTGGAGGCGTTTGTGCGCCCAAAAAATTGTGTGCTCCATCTTCCACCTTCGTTTGTGCGAATTAGAAAAAGAGAGCTGGTATCGGGTTTGTCTCAACATTTGGTATCATGAGCTTGGTTGTCTTGGGCGTGGTTCGCCGTGCCGAAGGCGTGGCGGCGATGGCGGCGTTCGTCGACGGATGCGCGAAGCTTCGGGCTGTGTGTCGGCCTATGGAGGTGCGCGGCGCTGCGGCTGTCATGGTGGACGCGGAGGCCGTGCATGGTGAGTCCACGACGAGCACGACGGGCATGGAGGTCGCGGCGGCGCGGTTGCGGTGCGTGGCGAGCGCCTGGCGGCAACGACGCAGAGCGAGTTCGGATGCGATGGTGGCATACGGCTTCGACGTCAAGCAACACGACAACCATGATGCGGGCGCGACGAGCACACGGCACGTCGCAGCGGGCGCGGAGGCACGCGGTGGCATCGAGCAAAGGCGTCCATGGCGACGACCATGACTGCAGCTGCAACAACTCCGGTGATAGCGTGGTTGTGGCTTAGGGGGAGAATGTTAGGACTAAGCCACGGTACCACCGGTGACCCCTATGTGTTACGGGGCGGGAGCATGAGTCATTGCTCATGTTGGAGTCCGAGGCCGTTGGGAGCAGCCGCGTCGTGGGTCAGCTCATGCATGAGTTTGTTGGTGCATGTGCATGTGATGTTAGTGGCCGGCTATGGCGTGTGTTAGTCCATGCGTAGGAAACGGTCATAGCGGTACGTGCTATGGTGGCCGGATC
>NW_021271611.1:0-993 GCF_002162155.2 Triticum dicoccoides
TATCGATTTGGTGGAGACGACTTTGACGATCCGACTACAAACGTGCAACGACGTTGTGCCTTAGCAATCGCTAAACCAACTCCGAGAGGTTATTGACCACGCCGGAGCACGATCAACCTGACCACGAAGGTCTATTCCTGCAAGCAATCGAAGAACAAGCAAGAATATGATAAAAGCAATCTGAATATCGCGAATATGTATGAAGTATTGATAATGGTGGGGATCCGAAAAGTGGTCTTGGTCTGGTCGTTGGACACAAACGAAGCACACGAAGTTGCAATGGCTAACTTTTAACTAAACAAATCCCAAGGAAAAGCTACTAGATGGATCTACTTATATAGGAGCAAGGGGTGGCGGCCAAGGAGGTGGGAGGACGTCCCAAGGCAGCCTAAAACTAAATCTAGCTCGTACAAGGCCAATGGGCCCAAGTGGAGGTGATGTAACACCTTTGGACTTGTAGTTTGACTCGGATTCTGCTGCAGCATCAGATTGTTTCGTCCACAACTCAACGCTCCGGGCGAATTTGAAGGTGATTCCAATTGGGTTGGAAAGTGCACGAAATCTAGTTTCCAACAAAAAAAGAATCACCCAATTCGGAGTCCGTATGAAAAACTTGTGTGCGTTTTGAGTTAGGTGTGTCTGTGCAGTCCGAATCTGAATCCAGAACGTGAGAGACTTGGACTCTATCTTCTCTTGGGCCAAAAGTGACGTGAGAGAACTTTTTGGACAGCAAATAAACATCTCTTTCTTCCTTATCTTCATATTTGGATTGTACAAATGTCCCATACACCTGCAATTAGACAAAACACAAAAGTGTGTGAAGTATTTTTGTTCTGGATAACATAAATAGATTATTGAATAGTTTGCACTAGAAATCACCTGACAAATATGCATATATGCAATATTTTTGGTCATATCCAAGGTAGTCATGTCCTCATCATCCTCCCCTTCTTGAAAATAAAGCCGTCCTCGGCGTTGCTTAATCTGAAATGT
>NW_021271612.1:0-1761 GCF_002162155.2 Triticum dicoccoides
GACGAGTTTTGGAATTACTAGAATTTAAAAACCAGGTATCTCAATGATTGCGGCCGTGTGACGGTGGCAGGGTGTTTGAAATTCATTCCCATTTCTTGCATGTTATCTAATCATGCACCCAAGGACACATATTTGATTTTTCAACTAGTTTATATGCACTGGAGAATGTGCATGTAGTTCAAATTTGAAATATGCACATAAAATGCCTGGAAAACCCACTTAATCTATAAAAATGTCCAAACGAACCCCGAAAATTTCCAAAATTGAACACAACACTCTTGTTGTTCTATGTTGACACTCAAAATTTTTTGAATGCAATAAGAGGCAATGGATATCGTTTCGTCCCCAAAGGTGGCACGTTCCCTACCGAAACCATCACGCTTGTTGTGAGAAGCTCTGGTTTGGGAGAAGCTTATACCCAAACCTTCCCCAAATGGGACAAAAAATTTACCACAACATGTTGATGCTGCTCCATGATAGCATGCCAAGTTTCATGAATTTAATACGAGTTTTGGATTTACTAGAATTTAAAAACCAAGTATCTCAATGTTTGCGGCCGAGTGACGGTGGCAGGGTGTTTGAAATTCATTCACATTTCTTGCATGGGACCTAAGCATGCTCCCAAGGACACATATTTCATTTTTCAACTAGTTTATAGCACTGGAGAACGTGCATGTAGTTCAAACCTGAATTATGCACATAAAATGCCTGGAAAACCCAGTTAATGTATAAAATGTCCAAACGAACCCCAAAAAATTCCAAAATGGAACACAACACTCTTGTTGTTCTATGTTGACAGTCGAATTTTTTTGAAAGCAATAAGAGGCAACGGATATCGTTTCGTCCCCAAAGGTGGCACGTTCCCTACCGAAACCATCATTCTTGTTGAGAGAAGCTCTCGTTTGTGAGAAGCTTATATACCCAAACCTACCTCAAATGGGACAAAAAAATTACCACAGCATGTTGATGCCTATCGATGATAGCATGCCAAGTTTCATGAATTTCAAACAAGTTTTGGATTTACTAGAAATTAAAACCAGGTATCTCAATATTTGCGGCCGAGCGACGGTGGTAGGGTGTTTGAAATTCATTCCCATTTCTTGCATGGGACCTAAGCATGCACCCAAGGACACATATTTGACTTTTCAACCAGTTTATATGCACTGGAGAATGTGCATGTAGTTCAAATTTGAATTATGCACATAAAATGCCTGGAAAACACAGTTAATGTCTAAAAATGTCCGAACGAACCCCGAAAAATTCCAAAATTGAACACAACACTCTTGTTGTTCTACGTTGACACTCAAAATTTTTTGAAAGCAATAAGAGGCAATTGATATCGTTTCGTCCCCAAAGGTGGAACGTTCCCTACCGAAACCATCACGCTCGTTGTGAGAAGCTCTAGTTTGCGATAAGCTTATACCCAAACCTGCCCCAAATGGGACAAAATTTTTACCACAGCATGTTGATGCCTCTCCATGATAGCATGCCAAGTTTCATGAATTTAATACGAGTTTTCAATTTACTAGAATTTAAAAACCAAGTATCTCAATGTTTGCCGCCGAGTGACAGTGGCAGGGTGTTTGAAATTCATTCACATTTCTTGCATGGGTCGTAAGCATGCTCCCAAGGACACATATTTGATTTTTCAACTAGTTTATAGCACTGGAGAATATGCATGTAGTTCAAACCTGAATTATGCACATAAAATGCCTGGAAAACCCAGTTAATGTATAAAATGTCCAAACGAACCGCAAAAAA
>NW_021271613.1:0-1344 GCF_002162155.2 Triticum dicoccoides
TGTTTCATGGACTATTGTTGAACCCCGGGGTGCGTTTACGTGTCGGTCATCAATACTCACGGTTTTTCTCGAGTCTGACCCGTTTCGTGGACTATTACTCACCATTTTGGGGTCCCAAAGAGATTTCCATGGATGTCGAACCCCAATGTGTGCTTATGTGTCGGTCATCAACACTCACAATTTTGGCTAATTCTGGTCCGTTTTGTGGACTATTACTCACGATTCTGGCCGGTTTTGGGCTCCCGGGGCGATTTTCACGATTGACGATCCCCATGGTGTGTTTGCATGTCCGGCATCAATACTCACAGTTTTGGTGAATTCTGACCATTTCGTGGACTATTACTCACTGTTTTGGGGTCTCGGAGTGATTTCCACGATTTGTGAATTCCGAGGTACGTTTACGTGTCGGTCATCAACACTCACAATTTTTTCCAATTCTGGTCCGTTTCGTGGACTCTTACTCGCCGTTTTGGGGTCCTAGAGCGATTTCCCTGAGTTTCAATCCCCGGGGTGCGTTTACGCGTCTGTCGTCAACACTCACAGGTTTGCCAATTCTGACACGTTTTGTGGACTATTACTTACCGTTTTGGGGGCCCAAAGCGATATGCATAGTTGTTGAACCCCAAGGTGCGCTTACGTGTCGGTCATCAACACTCGCAGTTTTGACCGATTCTAGACCGTTTCAGGGACTTTTACTCACCGTTTTGGGGTCCCAAAGCGATTTCCATGGTTGTTGAACCCCAATGTGTGCTTACGTGTCGGTTATCAACGCTGGAGGTTTTTGTCGATTCCAACCTGTTTCGTGCTCTATTACTCAGGGTTTTGGGGTCCCAAAGCGAATTCCTTGGTTGTTGAACCCCAAGGTGCGCTTACATGTCGGTCATCAACAATCACGGTTTTTGTTGATTCTGGCCTGTTTCATGGACTATTGTTGAACCCCGGGGTGCGTTTACGTGTCGGTCATCAATACTCACGGTTTTTGTCGAGTCTGACCCGTTTCGTGGACTATTACTCACCATTTTGGGGTCCCAAAGAGATTTCCATGGATGTCGAACCCCAAGGTGTGCTTATGTGTCGGTCATCAACACTCACAATTTGGCCTAATTCTGGTCCGTTTTGTGGACTATTACTCACGATTCTGGCCGGTTTTGGGGTCCCGGAGCGATTTTCACGATTGACGATCCCCATGGTGTGTTTGCATGTCCGGCATCAATACTCACAGTTTTGGTGAATTCTGACCATTTCGTGGACTATTACTCACTGTTTTGGGGTCTCGGAGTGATTTCCACGATTTGTGAATTCCGAGGTACGTTTACGTGTCGGTCATCAACACTCACAATTTTT
>NW_021271614.1:0-2910 GCF_002162155.2 Triticum dicoccoides
GAGGGGCTCGGAAATATGCGGTAACCATGGGAAATCTTGAAATTTCGACCGGTAACCAAAACCTTGAATGGGACTCAGTAGCTACAAAGATGTAATTTGATATTACACAAAGTAGTATGGTGCTGAAACCTAGAAACTTAATTGTTACCAGTTCATATTTGTTATGCGTATAATGTAATCCAGACCAAAGCTGATAACAGTTCTAACAGTTGCAAGTCACAAAAAAATCATTACATGAAAATTCACAAAGCTTTACATAAAATTGATTCATGTGAACTAACACAATACACCGTGTCCTCGATGTAACAAACTCTTATAATCTAAACTGCATGCCATATCTTAATTTCCTATGTCATTCACTGAAAATTTTAAAAGGTTATTACAAAATCTCATGATGTGGATGCTATCTATAACTCAGCAAGCAGTGCGAATAAGAGGTTTTGCACATACCATTTGGACACGGGCCAGCTCCCGGAGTACCGAGCAGTGACCGCTTCCTGTCGCGACCATGGGCTGCCTTGGTTGCCCACCACAATAGAAGCTTCTCACCTGAGTGAGCAGCCCGTCACACATCTTCTTGTGCATGAGTTCGCAGCACCGCAAGTCATCCCATTTCTTCCACCCTGTAGAGAGGATAGTGGGAAACAGGGATTTATGAGCAGTGCATCATACAGCAGCAGACTGGCGGCGGCGACATCCACACACAACTGTCGATCTGATGTCCCGTCCAGGAGCGCCCAGCCCCAAAGCTCATGGTTTCCAACGTCATGCCTTCAAGACTCCTTGTCCCCGACCTTGGCATGGCGCCACCGTCGTCCATGGCTACCAAACGCTATGCCTGAATCCCCGTCTGCCCAGGAAGTAGACAGGGAGGGGATGGAGAGAGAGAACGGCCGCCTCAAAGAGAAGGGATCGGGATGATTGGGGGAGAGACAGCCACGGGAGAGGCAATTGGTGAGGCGTATGGTGAGGCGATGCGAGCGGAGGGAGAGCGAGGTGCAGCAGATCTTGCGAGGCGAGGGGATAAGGCGGTGGGTGGTGGGACCATGCGCTGACGTGTGGAGCCCATGAGGTAAAAAACACCAGATCGCTCCCTGGGCTCTATTTCCTGGGAGCTTAGTAACTGTACTGATTCCTCCTGTAACTATATAGTATACAATTATGATAAAATCATGCTAGGGAATTTATTTGTTTCACCTATTTCTGAGTTTCTCTACAGAGAACTGAAATATACATTTTTTTAATGAAAAGTAGGAGAAGAACTTTCAGACTTCTTAGGGAAAAGAATCACAGATGGAGAGATGGACAGCTACCAAGAGCTACCAATTAAGAAAAAAAAAACATAGATGTACGTGCATACAGGTATTGTAGTTGTACATACCTCATTCATATTATCACAGACCTCACTGACCCCTTGTATGTATCGATGTATGCCCATACAAGCATAAACCAAATAAAATATCTCTTAACTAGTAATCTTGTGTGTGTTTGATCACGTGTTGACTGCTGATGTGAATGTTGATGTACGTGGTTCTGAACACCACGTATACAGCAATGGCTATGAATGCTGTGGGCTACCGTGAATACATGTTTGACGCCCACGAACGCCCGCAATACATGATGTAAACTGCGAACCCTAGAAATAAGATTGGGAACACGGCATATACATCAATGGCTATGGAAAGTGTGGGCTATTGTGAATCCATCTTTGACGTTCACAAACGCCGGTAATACATGATGTAGACACTAAACAGCGAACCCAAGAAACTGAGATTGGGAAGAGTAGCGCTTAGATTGACTCCCTTGAGCCGTGGTGAAATCGACGTAGCAAAGAAATCATGAATTACAGGGAGCGAGGGAGGAGAATCCAACGGTGGCTATTGGGTCAAAGCTGAAGGCAAGATCGAGAAGACGCGCGAGGAAAGAGGAGGCGGCATGTGCTGCCCAGAGACGGGGCTGTACATAAGGACGATAACACGAGGTTGGAGCCTTCAAGCTTTCGTCCTTACCTGCGAGCCTAGATCCAGCTAGGGGCAGAAAAGCGCAAGCTGTCAGTAAAAAAGGATCCCGTGCTCGCCGTCATTGGGGAGGCACCCACTGAACATAGATTAAAGGAGATGAAACGTGAGAGATTGGGAGAGGGGCAGATGGCAAGGCCATGTGTACGTGAGAGGAGAGGATGTTGGGGCGTTTTGGGGTGGATAAGATGGAGAGACGTGAGAGATTGGGAAAGGAGGTTGGGTGTATTGGCAATAAAAGATTATTGTATTGGCAACAAGGTTGGGTGTATGTGAGACGTGAGAGATTGGAAAAGGAGGTTGTGTGTACGTTAGAGGAGATGAGGAGATAGTTGATGGGTTAATCTACACCGTAATAATTTGATTCCATCAGATTAACGACTCGTAAAATCTAATTAACATGAAAATTTCTATGAAGTGCCAAATTAGTATAGGCATAGATTTCATATGGAATCTAACATTCACTCCTACTTCTTTTTACAATTCCATTGTTTTTCCCCTGTCACAAAATACGGTTTGCTAATCCTACATAATATATGTGGGCATGACTCCATTCATGTTTTTTTTTGGTCATGTCTACTAAAATTCCTACGAATGAAAGAGGCCCTGAAATTGGAAGAGAAGAGGTAACACAATTTAGCAATAATGCAGCCTACGAAACAACATATGTTTTATACGACATGTCTCGTGCACCCATATCATGCAGTCCGCCAAACACACATCTCAGCTCATCCTTGCACCCGCTCAACCATGCCATGCTCACCCAAGAATCCCCATGTGATGCAGGCTAGAGCCAGCTAGACAACCAAACATGCCCATAGTGTATGAGGCTGCAATAGCCATGGCCCAAGGTACATGCTCTAAACTCAACCATCTCCCACTAGCTTGGCAT
>NW_021271615.1:0-2134 GCF_002162155.2 Triticum dicoccoides
AGAGGATAAAGGGGTTCAGCTACCGCAGCAAGTAACAGATGAATCGATGTTGTCCTAATGCAGTAAAAGAGAGCAGGAGCGAGAGAGTGGGATTTTATCGGAATGAACAAGGGGGTTTTGCTTGCCTGGCACTTCTGAAGATAACATTGAGTCTTCATCAGTGTCAACGATCACATCATCGGTATCACGTCTATCGAGAGGGGACAAATACCGGCAACACAGAAGGGAACACAATCAATGCAATGCACAATATGATGCATGATCATGACATGGCAAAATGAATGTGTTTTGAGCTAATGCAACTAAAACCAGATTAAATGAAGTTGGTTTGAATCCAAGATTCAAATTCAAACTCCATATGTGATTATTCAAATGCCATTTAATTGATTTGTGCTAAACAGCAGCTATAAGTTGTTCTAACATGCATGGAAATGGTACAGATGGATTCCTTGAATTTTTCTGATAATTTTTCATATATAACTTATTTAATTTGGAGTTACGGTTGAATTTCTATGAATTTTAGAAGTTTTAGCTATTTTCTGGAATTTTCTAAATTAAATTAAATCCAGAAATGATTTAATTGCGTCAGCCTGACGCCAGCATGACGTCAGCGAGTCAACGACCAGGTCCAGTTCAAATCTAACATGCGGGGTCCACACGTCAGCGACACAGGGGCTAATCCCGCGTTGACTCGGGCTTTGACCCGCTACGGGGCCCGCTGTCAGTGTCTGTTAGCGTGTTAATGGGGGGGGGGATTAGCCGCTAATGACGGTTCACGTCAGAGGCGCCGGCGGTTGGACGACGGCGACGATCAGAGTGGCGGTGGCTCGCCGGAGTTGCGCCAGAGACGACGGATCGACGCGCCAGGGGCACCAGAGGATAGCCCGTGCCCGCGCGCATCTAGGGGAACCAACGGGAGGTGCGGGGGTGGACGGAGTTCGCCGGAGGCGAGGTTGTGGCGGCGGCCGGAGTTCGGGTGAGCTCGGAGTCGGCGTTAGGAAGCACAGCAGAGGGTGCGGATGGGCGCTATGGCCTCCTGGGGGTGCACTGAGCACGGCTGCGTGCTCGGTTGCAGCTCTAGGCAACCGTGGCTACGGCGGCGACATGGCCGGCGGCGAAGAGCTCTCGGCTCCGACGGTTGTCGGTGTTAGAGGAAGAAAACGAGTCAGGGGAGAGGGGGAAACGACGGAGGAGCTCACGTGGATCCCGTAGAGGTGGACGGCGGGCTCGGGGAAGGCCGAACGGCGACGAATTTGACGACGGCGATCCTCGGTGGCCGAGGAGGGGAACGGCGAGGCTAGCGGCATCCAGGGGCTCTTCTGGTCACGTGAGACGACGAGGAGGACGAGGGAGGACTGGCGGAGCTCGGGAGCGCAACGGCAAGGCGGGGCAGTGGCTGTGGTCATGGCAGCAGCGAGCGGCGGCGGTGAGCATGCTCGGTGGCGAGAGGGAGGGAGAGCAGAGGAGGAGGAGGGGGTCCAGAGAGCGAGGGAGAAGTGAGAGGGGGTCGGGGGCTGCGTGGCGTCGCGGGAGGGACCAGGGGAGGAGGAGGCAGCCAGGCAGGGAGGAGGTGGCCGGGGCGCGTGGCCGCGCGCGCCGGGCGCGTGCCCGTCCTCCTGGCAGAGGAGGAAGGCGACAGGGGAGGGAGGCGGCGGTGGGCTGGGCCAGCGGGAGGAGCTGGCCAGCTGGGCCGGCTACAGGTAAGTGGCCCAGGTAGGCTTCTGTTCTTTTTTTTACTGTTTTCTATTTTTGTTCTGTTTTATTTAATTGGCACTGAATTTTAATTCAAATAGAATTTGAAAACAGTGCCAAAACTCCCCTGGATATTTTTAAGTCACTTAATGGACTTCTCCACATATAACAAAAATATCTCAGGTCATTTGAAGATATATTCATTATATATTTTGAATATAACTCCAAATTCAAATAAAATATTGATTTAAAATCAGAGCCCAATAATTCCTTAGAAATGTCCCAAAATTTTGGTTTGATTTATAACTCTTGCCAAAATTGTCAGAGCTATTTCTAGGGCATTTTGGATTTACTGATTGCAATTTTAGGGTTTCTTGCCCCTCTTTTATTTAGGGTTTTGAGGCTTCCAATATTCCCTCAGTTCAAATTTTCAGAATTTAAA
>NW_021271616.1:0-9680 GCF_002162155.2 Triticum dicoccoides
CACCCCGCGGTTCGTTAATCGTGGAAATCACTCCGGGGCCCCAAAACAGTGAGTGTTGATGACCGACACGTAAACGCACCTCAGGGTTCAACAACTATGGAAATCGCTTCGGGACCCCTAAATGGTGAGTAATAGCCCACGAATCGCGTCAGAATTGGCCAAAACTATGAGTGTTGACGACAGACACGCAAACGCACTACGGGGATTGTCAATCGTGGAAATTGCTCTGGGACGCCAAAACGGTGAGTAATAATGCACGAAACGGATGAGAATTGGCCAAAATTGTGAGTGTTTATGACCGACACGTAAACGCACCCCGGAGTTCGTCAATCGTGGAAATCACTCCGGGACCCTAAAACTAAGTAATAATGCAAGAAATGGGCCAAAATCGGCCCAAAGTGCGCTTGTTGATGATCAACAGGTAAGCGCACCATGGGGTTAAACAACCGTGGAAATCACTTTGGGGCCCAAAACGGTGAGTAATAGTCCACGAAACGGGCCAGAATCGGCCAAAACTGTGAGTGTTGATGACCGACACGTAAACGCACCTTAGGGTTCAACCACTATGGAATCGCTTCGGGGCCCCTAAATGATGAGTACTAGTCCACAAATCGCGTCAGAATTGGCCAAAACTGTAGGTGTTGACGACAGAGACGCAAACGCACCCCGGGGTTTGTAAATCGTGGAAATCGCTCTGGGACGCCAAAACGGTGAGTAATAGTGCAGGAAACGGACCAGAAAATGGCCAAAATTCTGAGTGTCATTAACCGACATGTAAACGCACCACGGGGTTCGTAAATCGTGGAAATCAGTCCGGGACCCCCAAAACTAAGTAGTACTCTAAGAAACGGGCCAGAATCTGCCAAAACTGCGAGTGTTGATGACCGACACATAAACGCACCCCGGTGTTCGTCAATCATGGAAATCACGCCGGGACCCAAAAACAGAGTAATTGTCCAAGAAACGGGCCAGAATCGTCCAAAACGGCGAGAGTTGATGACCGACACATAAATGCACCCCGCGGTTCGTTAACCGTGGAAATCACTCCAGGGCCCCAAAACAGTGAGTAATAGTCCATGAAACGGGCCAGAATCAGCCAAAACTGTGAGTGTTGATGACTGACACGTAAGTGCGCCTTGGGGTTCAACAACTTTGGAAATCACTTCAGTACGAAAAATGGTGACTAATAGTCCACAAAACGCGTTAGAATTGGCCAAAATTGTGAGTGTTCATAACCGACACGTAAGCGCACTCGGGGGTTCGTTACTCGTGGAAATCATTCCGCGGCCCCAAAACAGTGAGTAATAGTCCACGCAACGGGCCAGAACTGGCCAAAACTACTAGTATTGATGACCGACATGTGAACGCACCCCGCGGTTCGTTAATCGTGGAAATCACTCCGGGGCCCCAAAACAGTGAGTGTTGATGACCGACACGTAAACGCACCTCAGGGTTCAACAACTATGGAAATCGCTTCGGGACCCCTAAATGGTGAGTAATAGCCCACGAATCGCGTCAGAATTGGCCAAAACTATGAGTGTTGACGAAAGACACGCAAACGCACTACGGGGATTGTCAATCGTGGAAATTGCTCTGCGACGCCAAAACGGTGAGTAATAATGCACGAAACGGATGAGAATTGGCCAAAATTGTGAGTGTTTATGACCGACACGTAAACGCACCCCGGAGTTCGTCAATCGTGGAAATCACTCCGGGACCCTAAAACTAAGTAATAATGCAAGAAATGGGCCAAAATCGGCCCAAAGTGCGCTTGTTGATGATCAACACGTAAGCGCACCATGGGGTTAAACAACCGTGGAAATAACTTTGGGGCCCAAAACGGTGAGTAATAGTCCACGAAACGGGCCAGAATCGGCCAAAACTGTGAGTGTTGATGACCGACACGTAAACGCACCTTAGGGTTCAACCACTATGGAATCGCTTCGGGGCCCCTAAATGATGAGTACTAGTCCACAAATCGCGTCAGAATTGGCCAAAACTGTAAGTGTTGACGACAGAGACGCAAACGCACCCCGGGGTTTGTAAATCGTGGAAATCGCTCTGGGACGCCAAAACGGTGAGTAATAGTGCAGGAAACGGACCAGAAAATGGCCAAAATTCTGAGTGTCATTAACCGACACGTAAACGCACCACGGGGTTCGTAAATCGTGGAAATCAGTCCGGGACCCCCAAAACTAAGTAGTACTCTAAGAAACGGGCCAGAATCGGCCAAAACTGCGAGTGTTGATGACCGACACATAAACGCACCCGGTGTTCGTCAATCATGGAAATCACGCCGGGACCCAAAAACAGAGTAATTGTCCAAGAAACGGGCCAGAATCGTCCAAAACGGCGAGAGTTGATGACCGACACATAAATGCACACTGCGGTTCGTTAACCGTGGAAATCACTCCAGGGCCCCAAAACAGTGAGTAATAGTCCATGAAACGGGCCAGAATCAGCCAAAACTGTGAGTGTTGATGACTGACACGTAAGCGCGCCTTGGGGTTCAACAACTTTGGAAATCACTTCAGTACCAGAAAACGGTGACTAATAGTCCACAAAACGCGTTAGAATTGGCCAAAATTGTGAGTGTTCATAACCGACACGTAAGCGCACTCGGGGGTTCCTTACTCGTGGAAATCATTCCGCGGCCCCAAAACAGTGAGTAATAGTCCACGCAACGGGCCAGAACTGGCCAAAACTACTAGTATTGATGACCGACATGTGAACGCACCCCGCGGTTCGTTAATCGTGGAAATCACTCCGGGGCCCCAAAACAGTGAGTGTTGATGACCGACACGTAAACGCACCTCAGGGTTCAACAACTATGGAAATCGCTTCGGGACCCCTAAATGGTGAGTAATAGCCCACGAATCGCGTCAGAATTCGCCAAAACTATGAGTGTTGACGACAGACACGCAAACGCACTACGGGGATTGTCAATCGTGGAAATTGCTCTGGGACGCCAAAACGGTGAGTAATAATGCACGAAACGGATGAGAATTGGCCAAAATTGTGAGTGTTTATGACCGACACGTAAACGCACCCCGGAGTTCGTCAATCGTGGAAATCACTCCGGGACCCTAAAACTAAGTAATAATGCAAGAAATGGGCCAAAATCGGCCCAAAGTGCGCTTGTTGATGATCAACACGTAAGCGCACCATGGGGTTAAACAACCGTGGAAATAACTTTGGGGCCCAAAACGGTGAGTAATAGTCCACGAAACGGGCCAGAATCGGCCAAAACTGTGAGTGTTGATGACCGACACGTAAACGCACCTTAGGGTTCAACCACTATGGAATCGCTTCGGGGCCCCTAAATGATGAGTACTAGTCCACAAATCGCGTCAGAATTGGCCAAAACTGTAAGTGTTGACGACAGAGACGCAAACGCACCCCGGGGTTTGTAAATCGTGGAAATCGCTCTGGGACGCCAAAACGGTGAGTAATAGTGCAGGAAACGGACCAGAAAATGGCCAAAATTCTGAGTGTCATTAACCGACACGTAAACGCACCACGGGGTTCCTAAATCGTGGAAATCAGTCCGGGACCCCCAAAACTAAGTAGTACTCTAAGAAACGGGCCAGAATCGGCCAAAACTGCGAGTGTTGATGACCGACACATAAACGCACCCCGGTGTTCGTCAATCATGGAAATCACGCCGGGACCCAAAAACAGAGTAATTGTCCAAGAAACGGGCCAGAATCGTCCAAAACGGCGAGAGTTGATGACCGACACATAAATGCACCCTGCGGTTCGTTAACCGTGGAAATCACTCCAGGGCCCCAAAACAGTGAGTAATAGTCCATGAAACGGGCCAGAATCAGCCAAAACTGTGAGTGTTGATGACTGACACGTAAGCGCGCCTTGGGGTTCAACAACTTTGGAAATCACTTTAGTACCAAAAAACGGTGACTAATAGTCCACAAAACGCGTTAGAATTGGCCAAAATTGTGAGTGTTCATAAACGACACGTAAGCGCACTCGGGGGTTCGTTACTCGTGGAAATCATTCCGCGGCCCCAAAACAGTGAGTAATAGTCCACGCAACAGGCCAGAACTGGCCAAAACTACTAGTATTGATGACCGACATGTGAACGCACCCCGCGGTTCGTTAATCGTGGAAATCACTCCGGGGCCCCAAAACAGTGAGTGTTGATGACCAACACGTAAACGCACCTCAGGGTTCAACAACTATGGAAATCGCTTCGGGACCCCTAAATGGTGAGTAATAGCCCACGAATCGCGTCAGAATTGGCCAAAACTATGAGTGTTGACGACAGACACGCAAACGCACTACGGGGATTGTCAATCGTGGAAATTGCTCTGGGACGCCAAAACGGTGAGTAATAATGCACGAAACGGATGAGAATTGGCCAAAATTGTGAGTGTTTATGACCGACACCTAAACGCACCCCGGAGTTCGTCAATCGTGGAAATCACTCCGGGACCCTAAAACTAAGAAATAATGCAAGAAATGGGCCAAAATCGGCCCAAAGTGCGGTTGTTGATGATCAACACGTAAGCGCACCATGGGGTTAAACAACCGTGGAAATAACTTTGGGGCCCAAAACGGTGAGTAATAGTCCACGAAACGGGCCAGAATCGGCCAAAACTGTGAGTGTTGATGACCGACACGTAAACGCACCTTAGGGTTCAACCACTATGGAATCGCTTCGGGGCCCCTAAATGATGAGTACTAGTCCACAAATCGCGTCAGAATTGGCCAAAACTGTAAGTGTTGACGACAGAGACGCAAACGCACCCCGGGGTTTGTAAATCGTGGAAATCGCTCTGGGACGCCAAAACGGTGAGTAATAGTGCAGGAAACGGACCAGAAAATGGCCAAAATTCTGAGTGTCATTAACCGACACGTAAACGCACCACGGGGTTCGTAAATCGTGGAAATCAGTCCGGGGCCCCCAAAACTAAGTAGTACTCTAAGAAACGGGACAGAATCGGCCAAAACTGTGAGTGTTGATGACCGACACATAAACGCATCCCGGTGTTCGTCAATCATGGAAATCACGCCGGGACCCAAAAACAGAGTAATTGTCCAAGAAACGGGCCAGAATCGTCCAAAACGGCGAGAGTTGATGACCGACACATAAATGCACCCTGCGGTTCGTTAACCGTGGAAATCACTCCAGGGCCCCAAAACAGTGAGTAATAGTCCATGAAACGGGCCAGAATCAGCCAAAACTGTGAGTGTTGATGACTGACACGTAAGCGCGCCTTGGGGTTCAACAACTTTGGAAATCACTTCAGTACCAAAAAACGGTGACTAATAGTCCACAAAACGCGTTAGAATTGGCCAAAATTGTGAGTGTTCATAAACGACACGTAAGCGCACTCGGGGGTTCGTTACTCGTGGAAATCATTCCGCGGCCCCAAAACAGTGAGTAATAGTCCACGCAACAGGCCAAAACTGACCAAAACTACTAGTATTGATGACCGACATGTGAACGCACCCCGCGGTTCGTTAATCGTGGAAATCACTCCGGGGCAACAAAACAGTGAGTGTTGATGACCGACACGTAAACGCACCTCAGGGTTCAACAACTATGGAAATCGCTTCGGGACCCCTAAATGGTGAGTAATAGCCCACGAATCGCGTCAGAATTGGCCAAAACTATGAGTGTTGACGACAGACACGCAAACGCACTACGGGGATTGTCAATCGTGGAAATTGCTCTGGGACGCCAAAACGGTGAGTAATAATGCACGAAACGGATGAGAATTGGCCAAAATTGTGAGTGTTTATGACCGACACGTAAACGCACCCCGGAGTTCGTCAATCGTGGAAATCACTCCGGGACCCTAAAACTAAGAAATAATGCAAGAAATGGGCCAAAATCGGCCCAAAGTGCGCTTGTTGATGATCAACACGTAAGCGCACCATGGGGTTAAACAACCGTGGAATCACTTTGGGGCCCAAAACGGTGAGTAATAGTCCACGAAACGGGCCAGAATCGGCCAAAACTGTGAGTGTTGATGACCGACACGTAAACGCACCTTAGGGTTCAACCACTATGGAATCGCTTCGGGGCCCCTAAATGATGAGTAATAGTCCACAAATCGCGTCAGAATTGGCCAAAACTGTAAGTGTTGACGATAGAGACGCAAACGCACCCCGGGGTTTCTAAATCGTGGAAATCGCTCTGGGACGCCAAAACGTTGAGTAATAGTGCAGGAAACGGACCAGAAATTGGCCAAAATTGTGAGTGTCATTAACCGACACGTAAACGCACCACGGGGTTCGTAAATCGTGGAAATCAGTCCGGGACCCCCAAAACTAAGTAGTACTCTTAGAAACGGGCCAGAATCGGCCAAAACTGCGAGTGTTGATGACCGACACATAAACGCACCCCGGTGTTCGTCAATCATGGAAATCACGCCGGGACCCAAAAACAGAGTAATTGTCCAAGAAACGGGCCAGAATCGTCCAAAACGGCAAGAGTTGATGACCGACACATAAATGCACCCCGCGGTTCGTTAACCGTGGAAATCACTCCAGGGCCCCAAAACAGTGAGTAATAGTCCATGAAACGGGCCAGAATCAGCCAAAACTGCGAGTGTTGATGACTGACACGTAAGCGCGCCTTGGGGTTCAACAACTTTGGAAATCACTTCAGTACCAAAAAACGGTGACTAATAGTCCACAAAACGCGTTACAATTGGCCAAAATTGTGAGTGTTCATAACTGACACGTAAGCGCACTCGGGGGTTCGTTACTCGTGGAAATCATACCGCGGCCCCAAAACAGTGAGTAATAGTCCACGCAACGGGCCAGAACTGGCCAAAACTACTAGTATTGATGACCGACATGTGAACGCACCCCGCGGTTCGTTAATTGTGGAAATCACTCCGGGGCCCCAAAACAGTGAGTGTTGATGACCGACACGTAAACGCACCTCAGGGTTCAACAACTATGGAAATCGCTTCGGGACCCCTAAAAGGTGAGTAATAGCCCACGAATCGCGTCAGAATTGGCCAAAACTATGAGTGTTGACGACAGACACGCAAACGCACTACGGGGATTGTCAATCGTGGAAATTGCTCTGGGACGCCAAAACGGTGAGTAATAATGCACGAAACGGATGAGAATTGGCCAAAATTGTGAGTGTTTATGACCGACACGTAAACGCACCCCGGAGTTCGTCAATCGTGGAAATCACTCCGGGACCCTAAAACTAAGAAATAATGCAAGAAATGGGCCAAAATCGGCCCAAAGTGCGCTTGTTGATGATCAACACGTAAGCGCACCATGGGGTTAAACAACCGTGGAATCACTTTGGGGCCCAAAACGGTGAGTAATAGTCCACGAAACGGGCCAGAATCGGCCAAAACTGTGAGTGTTGATGACCGACACGTAAACGCACCTTAGGGTTCAACCACTATGGAATCGCTTCGGGGCCCCTAAATGATGAGTAATAGTCCACAAATCGCGTCAGAATTGGCCAAAACTGTAAGTGTTGACGACAGAGACGCAAACGCACCCCGGGGTTTGTAAATCGTGGAAATCGCTCTGGGACGCCAAAACGTTGAGTAATAGTGCAGGAAACGGACCAGAAATTGGCCAAAATTGTGAGTGTCATTAACCGATACGTAAACGCACCACGGGGTTCGTAAATCGTGGAAATCAGTCCGGGACCCCCAAAACTAAGTAGTACTCTTAGAAACGGGCCAGAATCGGCCAAAACTGCGAGTGTTGATGACCGACACATAAACGCACCCCGGTGTTCGTCAATCATGGAAATCACGCCGGGACCCAAAAACAGAGTAATTGTCCAAGAAACGGGCCAGAATCGTCCAAAACGGCAAGAGTTGATGACCGACACATAAATGCACCCTGCGGTTCGTTAACCGTGGAAATCACTCCAGGGCCCCAAAACAGTGAGTAATAGTCCATGAAACGGGCCAGAATCAGCCAAAACTGCGAGTGTTGATGACTGACACGTAAGCGCGCCTTGGGGTTCAACAACTTTGGAAATCACTTCAGTACCAAAAAACGGTGACTAATAGTCCACAAAACGCGTTAGAATTGGCCAAAATTGTGAGTGTTCATAACCGACACGTAAGCGCACTCGGGGGTTCGTTACTCGTGGAAATCATTCCGCGGCCCCAAAACAGTGAGTAATAGTCCACGCAACGGGCCAGAACTGGCCAAAACTACTAGTATTGATGACCGACATGTGAACGCACCCCGCGGTTCGTTAATCGTGGAAATCACTCCGGGGCCCCAAAACAGTGAGTGTTGATGACCGACACGTAAACGCACCTCAGGGTTCAACAACTATGGAAATCGCTTCGGGACCCCTAAATGGTGAGTAATAGCCCACGAATCGCGTCAGAATTGGCCAAAACTATGAGTGTTGACGACAGACACGGAAACGCACTACGGGGATTGTCAATCGTGGAAATTGCTCTGGGACGGCAAAACGGTGAGTAATAATGCACGAAACGGATGAGAATTGGCCAAAATTGTGAGTGTTTATGACCGACACGTAAACGCACCCCGGAGTTCGTCAATCGTGGAAATCACTCCGGGACCCTAAAACTATGTAATAATGCAAGAAATGGGCCAAAATCGGCCCAAAGTGCGCTTGTTGATGATCAACACGTAAGCGCACCATGGGGTTAAACAACCGTGGAAATCACTTTGGGGCCCAAAACGGTGAGTAATAGTCCACGAAACGGGCCAGAATCGGCCAAAACTGTGAGTGTTGATGACCGACACGTAAACGCACCTTAGGGTTCAACCACTATGGAATCGCTTCGGGGCCCCTAAATGATGAGTACTAGTCCACAAATCGCGTCAGAATTGGCCAAAATTGTAGGTGTTGACGACAGAGACGCAAACGCACCCCGTGGTTTGTAAATCGTGGAAATCGCTCTGGGACGCCAAAACGGTGAGTAATAGTGCAGGAAACGGACCAGAAAATGGCCAAAATTCTGAGTGTCATTAACCGACACGTAAACGCACCACGGGGTTCGTAAATCGTGGAAATCAGTCCGGGACCCCCAAAACTAAGTAGTACTCTAAGAAACGGGCCAGAATCGGCCAAAACTGCGAGTGTTGATGACCGACACATAAACGCACCCCGGTGTTCGTCAATCATGGAAATCACGCCGGGACCCAAAAACAGAGTAATTGTCCAAGAAACGGGCCAGAATCGTCTAAAACGGCGAGAGTTGATGACCGACACATAAATGCACCCTGCGGTTCGTTAACCGTGGAAATCACTCCAGGGCCCCAAAACAGTGAGTATTAGTCCATGAAACAGGCCAGAATCAGCCAAAACTGCGAGTGTTGATGACTGACACGTAAGCGCGCCTTGGGGTTCAACAACTTTGGAAATCACTTCAGTACCAAAAAACGGTGACTAATAGTCCACAAAACGCGTTAGAATTGGCCAAAATTGTGAGTGTTCATAACCGACACGTAAGCGCACTCGGGGGTTCGTTACTCGTGGAAATCATTCCGCGGCCCCAAAACAGTGAGTAATAGTCCACGCAACGGGCCAGAACTGGCCAAAACTACTAGTATTGATGACCGACATGTGAACGCACCCCGCGGTTCGTTAATCGTGGAAATCACTCCGGGGCCCCAAAACAGTGAGTGTTGATGACCGACACGTAAACGCACCTCAGGGTTCAACAACTATGGAAATCGCT
>NW_021271617.1:0-14433 GCF_002162155.2 Triticum dicoccoides
GGCCAACACACCCATCCGGTAGACCTATTATTATAGTATCTTGTTTGAGGAAGTTGGCCACCCCCCCATAGGGATTTCGTAGGATTTACTCCCTAGTTGCCCCTATGGATTTTTGTGTTCCCGAAGTCCGACCTTTTACTTGATGTTTTAGATATCAAACCATATCTATGAATGGGTTATACTAGCACATCAAGGAGAACATTAGAAGCGGAGTGCTAAATGTCTCTCGGTCGATCATCCAGATTTTATTTGCTTGGCCTCGCTAAGGTGAAATCTGAGAAAGTGTTATCCTCCTTCGCATCTGCATCGTCCATCGCTATTTATCATGGTAGTATGTTGTGTTGTCAGCACCCTTGACGCGGTTGTTGATAAAACCTTGATGATTATGGAAATGCTCAAGTTCTTGAGAGCACGCACAAGCACTACGTGTTATCATCATATCTAACTGGGATTCCTCTCAGTTTCCTCGGCAAATGCTATGACCTTTTCAAACAGTGAATTCACTCCCTATTGTTGGGTTCTTCCCCAGTTACCAGAATCATTCCCAGCATTTGCATTTTGTTCCTAGCTTGCACCGCCAATGTGCCATTCTACCATGGGTCTCTTCCATTTCCGGTGATAAGCAAATTCATCCATTACGTTGTCTTCAACAAGGTAATCCACATCATCCAAGTCCAAGTATGCCATTCTACCGACCCCGCCAATCGATTGCTGTGATTTGCCTTAGGCTGATATAGAGAGTCTTAACGATCTCTATATCAAAGGTAATTCTTTTTGCCACTTAAGATAATAATCTACGAATCACCCCCCTCCAGGATGTTTCGTCGTGGTATCATGGCAACTCAACTCCTCGCTACGTTGACAACCGTTCACCACCTTCTTAGGTGTGGAATTGTTGTCCACCTAGTGAACCTTCGTCATCCGTTTCTTTCCACCCCTCTTGATGTGTATCTCGTGTCTCAACCCGAGAGATGGTCCTATGTCTCATTCCGTGAGTTAATCCTGAGTTGTTCGGCCTTCGAGAAGAACCATTCTTTTAGGATCTTTCCTTTCCTCTCGTTGTCATGATAGTTGGAGTTCTCAAGGCAAGACTTCAAGACAATGATGGTGAATGAATCAACGTTCAACTGAAGTGCACCCTGGATCGTGAAGATTATACTAGTTGCGTTTACCTTTCACCTTACCCTACGCTTGAATCTCGGGACGAGATTTTTGTTTAGTGGGGGTGAGTTGTCACATCCCTAGCTTCTGGCATTGCTCTAGGCTAGCTTCATGTGTGCATCATGTCTATATTTTTGAAACTTGAATTGAGGAATATTGGAAGCCTCAAAACCCTAAATAAAAGAGGGGCAAAAACCCTAGAAATCTCATTCATTGCTCCAAAAGGCTCTTCTTAAATGTTTGATAATTTTTGGTAAGGGTTCTGGTCCCAACCAAAATATTGAACAATTTTAAGGATTTATTTTTGGGACTTTGAATTTAAATCATTAGCTATTTGAATTTGAATTATATTCATATAATTAGAATATAATTTCAAATATCCCTGAAATATTTTATAAGCTTTTGGAAAAGTCCATCTAGCAATATAAAATATTCAGTGGAGTTTTTGGCATTGTTTGAATTATTTTTAAATTCAAAACAGTGGCAAAAGAATTAAATAAAAACAAAACAGAACAGAAAAATATAACACAGAAATTACCTGGACCTTACCTAGCAGCCACCCACAGCCCAACACTGTGCAGCCCACCTGCGCAGGCCCAGCCCACCTCCTCCCCCTTGTCTTCTTCCTCCCCTCGCACCGAAGCAGCTCGGTGGCGAGCGCCGACGCTGCCTCGGCCACCTCCTGCTTCCTCTCGTCGCCCTGGACTCCGTCCGCAACGCCACGCAGCCCCTGGCCCTTCTCACTCCCTCTGGACCGCTCCCCCTCCCCTGGCTCTCTCTTTCCCTCTCTTCCTGTGATCCCCGAACGCACCTGGGAGCGCCGCTCGCCGTAGCCATGACCACGGCCACCCCCTCCCCTCTTCGACGTGCTCCCGAGCTCCTGCACCTCGTCGCCAACCCCCTCACCGAGCCACGTGACCGGAAGGGCCCCGAGCAGCCGCCATCGTCATCATCTCCGAGCTTCGGCCCCGGTGCCGTCTCCGTCGAATTCGGCCACTCCGGCGCGCCCCCGAGCCCACTGACCCCCCCTACAGCTCCGCGGTGAGCCTCCGTGCAGAACCCCTCTCTCCCCCCTCGCGTTTGCGAGCTCTAGGCCATAGCCCCATCGCGGCCGAACTCCGGCCGCCGCTGACCGTGTCGCCGCCGTGGCCTGAGCTTGAACGGCTTGCGCCCGTGCGTCTCACCGAGCTCGTGGTGACTCCAGGAGGCTGCGCAGTGCCTTACCTCACTCGCCCGTGCTCCACAACGCCGTTTTCGCCGAGGTCCGAACTCCGGCGCCGCCGCGAGCTCCGTTCCGACGAGCTCCGTCGACCCCACGACCTCCCACTCGGTCCTCTAGATGCGCGGGAGCAAGGGCCATCCCCTGGTGCCCTCAGCGCGCCAAACTGACGCCTCTAGCGCAAGTCCGGCGTGCCCCACCGTGTTCTGTGGTCACCGGCGACTCATCGCCGGCGTATCTGACGTGGCGTCGTCATTAGCGCTAATGACCCCACTAACTAACCCCCAGAGCCACTGACAGCCGGGCCCCACGGCCTAACTAACCGGCTAACCTAAAATAGATTAAGTTTAATCTAATTGCAGTGGCCCCACGCGTCGGCGTTGACCTCGCTGACGTGGCCTTTGACCGGCCCCACATGTCTGTGACTCCAGCCAGCACTGTGTCACTGACGTGTGGCCCCCACACGTCAGGTTTGACCCGAGCCAGCCCAGTTGACTGCTGACGCCACAGTGACGTGGGGCTGACGCCATAATTCATTTTCTGGAATTATTTTAATTCTAAATATTCAGGAAATTTCAGAAAATGCCCTAAACTTCAATAAATCATAGAAAATTAACCGTAACTCCAAATTAAATAAATTATATATGAAAAATTATCAGAAAAAATTCAAGGAATCCATCTGTACGATTTTCATGCATGTTAGAACAACTTATAGCTGCTGTTTAGCACAAATCAATTACATGGCATTTGAATAATCACATATGGAGTTTGAATTTGAATCTTGGATTCAAACCAACTTCATTTAATCTGGTTTTAGTTGCATTAGCCCAAAACACATTCATTTTGCCATGTCATGATCATGCATCATATTGTGCATTGCATTGATTGTGTTCCCTTCTGTATTGCCGGTATTTGTCCCCTCTCGATAGACGTGATACCGATGATGTGATCGTTGACACTGATGAAGACTCAATGTTATCTTCAGAAGTGCCAGGCAAGCAAAACCCCCTTGTTCATTCCGATAAAATCCCACTCTCTCGCTCCAGCTCTCTTTTACTGCATTAGGACAACATCGATTCATCTGTTACTTGCTGCGGTAGCTGAACCCCTTTATCCTTTGCATGACCTGTCATTCCACAGTAAATAGATGAAACCCACTAGCATGAGTAGGAGTTGTTTGAGCCCTGTTGTGCCTACTCATTCATGTTTGTTTGTCATGCCTGCTACTGCTTAGAGTTGAGTCAGGTCTGATTCATCGGGGATGAATCAGAGGTGTGTGAACATGTCCTACTGTGTGTGAGCTAAGTGTGTGAACACGATTTGGTAAAGGTAGCGGTGAGAGGCCATGTAGGAGTACATGGTGGGTTGTCTCATTGCAGCCGTCCTCAGGAACTGAGTTCTGTGTTTGTGATCCATGATTCAGCTACTACCACGCATTGGGCCCGAAACCAATGGACCCTCTCGGCTTCTTGATCACCCTTGTCCTCTGTCCAGGAGTTGCAAGTAGTTTCTGGTGTTTGTAGTATGCTGGAGACCGTGGGCAGCGCTGACCGTAGGGGTGGGCTGTGATGCGGTAGGCACGTGGCACGGTGTACCGGGCGCCCGTTTGGTGTCTCGGGAACCCTGTTCACATCGTTTGGGGCTGTGAGCGAAACTCCGGCCGGATCTCCTCATGGATGGAACCCGAATAGGCGATAAACCTGGACTAGAGACTTAGGTGATTAGGTAGGTCGTGGCCGACACCCACGTTGGGCTTCCGCTTGAAGGTTGCCGAGTACATGTCGTGTAAACGGCAGTAAGTGGTGAGAGCGTGTGTGAAGAAGTACACCCCTGCAGGGTTAACCTAATCTATTCGAATAGCCGTGTCCGCGGAAAAGGACTTCTGGGTTGCTTATATCAGTTCATAGACAAGTGAAAGTGGATACTCTAAAATACGCAAGATAAGCGTGAGTGCTATGGATGGCGTTCTCGTAGGGAGACGGGAGCGGATCCATAGTGGTGTATTGATATGGTGAATATGTGGACTCGTGTGCGCCACCTCAAAAAAGTTACTCGCAGTCGTAGTTCAGGATAGCCACCGAGTCAAAGCTGGCTTGCTGCAGTTAAACCCCACCATCCCCTTTGTTGATAATGATGCATACGTAGATAGTTCTGATGTAAGTCTTGCTGGGTACATTTGTACTCACGTTTGCCTATTTTATGTTTTTGCAGAGAGACTTCAGTCTCACTAGTATTTCCGCGTGGTCTTCGACGTTTAGCTTGTTACCTCAGCTACGATCTTGTGCCTCGGCAGGATTTGGTAGATAGTCAGGCTTCTCAGCCTTTTTCATTTATAGATGTCTGTACTCAGACATGATAGCTTCCGCTTGTGCTTGATTTGTATGCTCTGAATGTTGGGTCATGAGACCCATGTTTGTAATATCTCGCTCCTCGGAGCCTATTGAATAGATTACTTGAGTCATAGAGTCATGTTGTGATGCCATGTTGTCATAGAGTCATAGTGCCTTAAGCTGGTATAAAGAGTTTCAATGATCTCTGAATCAAAGGTAATTCTTTTGCCACTTAAGGGGAGATATTTACGAGTCACGGTTCCGAAGGTGTCTCGTTGTGGTATCATGGCAACTCAACTCCTCGCTACGTTGACAACCGTTCACCACCCTCTTAGGTGTGGAATTGTTGTCTACCTAGTGAACCCTTGTCATCTGCTTCACTCCATTCCTATGGGTGCGTGCTTCGTCTCTCAGCTCGAGAGATGTTGCTATGTCTCATTCTGTGAGTTAATCCTGAGTTGTTCGACCTTCAAGAAGATCGATCCTTCTAGAGTCTCCTTCTCCTCTCATTGTCATAATAACTGGAGTTCTCAGAACAAGACATCAAGACAATGATGGTGAATGAATCAACGTTCAACTGAAGTGCACCCTGGATCGTGAAGATTGTACTAGTTTGCGTTTCCCCTTCATCCTACCCTACGCTTGAATCTCGAGACGAGATTCTTGTTTAGTGGGGGTGAGTTGTCACATCCCTAGCTTCTGGCATTGCTCTAGGCTAGCTTCATGTGTGCATCATGTCTATATTTTTGAAACTTGAATTGAGGAATATTGGAAGCCTCAAAACCCTAAATAAAAGAGGGGCAAAAACCCTAGAAATCTCATTCATTGCTCCAAAAGGCTCTTCTTAAATGTTTGATAATTTTTGGTAAGGGTTCTGGTCCCAACCAAAATATTGAACATTTTTAAGGATTTATTTTTGGGACTTTGGATTTAATTCATTAGCTATTTGAATTTGAATTATATTCATATAATTAGAATATAATTTAAATACCCCTGAAATATTTTATAAGCTTTTGGAAAAGTCCATCTAGCAATATAAAATATTCAGAGGAGTTTTTGGCATTGTTTGAATTATTTTAAAATTCAAAACAGTGGCAAAATAAATTAATAAAACAAAACAGAACAGAAAAATATAAAACAGAACTTACCTGGACTTACCTGGCCTCACCCGTGCAGCCCACCAGAGCCGGCCCAGCTCCTGTGCTGGTCCAGCACTGTGCGGCCCAGCCCACCGTGGTCGCCACCGTCTTCAACCTCCTGCCAGTAGGCAGGAGGGCGTGTGCCCGACGCGCGCGCGCACGCTCCGGCCACCTCCTGCTTACCTGCTCGCCGCTGGAGGCACCCGAGGGAGCCACGCACTCCCCCTCGCCCCCTGCACCTCCCCTCTCTTCCCCTGGACCCCGTTCCCTCCTCTGCTTCCCTCCCGCGCACACCACCGAGTGGAGCTCGCCGTCATCGTCGCCGTACCCATGGCCACCGGCCACCCCTAGTCTCGCCGATGCACCCAGGAGCTCCGCCTCGACCCCCTCTTCCTTCCCACCGATCCACAGCCCTCCGGAAGCCCTGCATCGCCGCCATCGCCGTCGTCTTCTACCTCGGACCCGCCGGCCATCTTCGTCAAATTCGCCGGCTCTGGACCGTCCCCGACCTCGCCGAGCGTCCCCTCGTCATCGCCGTGAGTCACTGACCCTCTCCCCTAACTCAGCATGCTCCCCTCCATGCCGTAGCGCCGTTCCCCACGAGCACCGAAGCCACCGTCCGCCATTGCTGCTGCACGCATAGCCTCCGTGCTCCCCTGGCCCCACTGAGCTGCTCTTAGTGCTCCCCATGACTAGCAGGTGCTGCCCAGCCTCTCAGCTCGCTCGCTCGCCAAGCGTAGCCCCGTGCCCGTGCTGGCCCGAACTCCGGTCGCCGCCGCAGGCCCCGTTCCGGTGAGCTCGGGCCACCTCAGCCCCTGCCGTTTGCACAGATGGATGCGGGCGACTCCCAGCTACGCGTAGAGCCCCTCCTCCGTCCGTTTGGTCGTCGGAGCACGAAACCCAAAGGCCTCCGCCGCCTCGGCCTCGCCGTCGACTCACCGCCGGCGGGTTAGGCCCTGTTGACCAGGGGTTTGACCCCCCCTGGGTCGATGACAGGTGGGGCCAGCCCCCCCTGTTAATTAGTTTAGATTATTTTAACTAATTACCCCCCCTGCTGACACTGACATGCGGGCCCAGGCTTTAATTAAAATTAGGTTAGTTAGTTAGTCACTGACGTGTGGACCCCACACGTCAGGTTTGACCCTGACTGACCCCTGTTGACTTGCTGACGTCACGGTGACGCACTGCTGACGCAGTAAATGTTTTCTGGAATTTAAATAATTCTTAAATGATTTATTATTTCCAGAAAATAGCTAAAACTTCAATAAATCATAGAAAATTAACCGTAACTCCAAATTAAATAAATTATATATGAAAAATTATCAGAAAAATTCAAGGAATCCATCTGTACCATTTTCATGCATGTTAGAATAACTTATAGCTGCTGTTTAGCACAAATCAATTAAAGGGCATTTATTAATCACATATGGAGTTTGAATTTGAATTTTATATTCAAACCAACTTCATTTAATCTGTTGCTAGTTGCATTAGCCCAAAACACATTCTTTTTGCCATGTCATGATCATGCATCATATTGTGCATTGCATTGATTGTGTTCCTTTCTGTGTTGCCGGTATTTGTCCCCTCTCGATAGACGTGATACCGATGATGTGATCGTTGACATTGATGAAGACTCAATGTTATCTTCAGAAGTGCCAGGCAAGCAAAACCCCCTTGTTCATTCCGATAAAATCCCACTCTCTCGCTCCTGCTCTCTTTTACTGCATTAGGACAACAACGACATATTTGATACTTGCTGCGGTAGCTGAACCCTTTATCCTTTGCATGACCTGTCATTGCCACAGTAAATAGATGAAACCCACTAGCATGAGTAGGAGTTGTTTGAGCCCTGATGTGCCTACTCATTCATGCTTGTTTGTCATGCCTGCTACTGCTTAGAGTTGAGTCAGGTCTGATTCATCGGGGATGAATCAGAGGCGTGTGAACATGTCCTGCTGTGTGTGAGCTAAGTGTGTGAACACGATTTGGTAAAGGTAGCGGTGAGAGGCCATGTAGGAGTACATGGTGGGTTGTCTCATTACAGCCGTCCTCAGGAACTGAGTTCTGTGTTTGTGATCCATGACCAGCTACTACCACACATTGGAATGCTTAAGTGCCCCTCTCGGCTTATTAATCAACTTGATCTCTGTCCAGGAGTTGCAACTAGTTTCTGGTGTTTGTAGGTAGTGTTAGTAGTCTACCAAGTGGCACCCGGTACAGGTGGGCTTGGGACAGACTAGGCACAGTGGCCCGGTGTACCAAGTGGCACCCGGTTGGTGGGCTTGGGAACCCTGCACACATCGTTTGGGGCCGTAAGCGACACCCCGGCCGGATCTCCTTGCGGATGGAACCCGAATAGGCGATAAACCTGGACTAGAGACTTGTTCGGTTAGTCAGGTCGTGGCCGACTCCCTCGCCCGGCTTCCGCTTGAAGGTTGCCGAGGTACATGACGTGTATAGGGCGATAAGTGGCGAAAGCGTGTGTGAAGAAGTACACCCCTGCAGGGTTAACATCATCTATTCGAATAGCCGGATTCCTCGGATATGGAAACTTGGACCCCTTGCATAGTTCATAGACAAGTGAAAGTGGATACTCTAAAACACGCAAGATAAGCGTGAGTGCTATGGATGGCGTTCTCGTAGGGAGACGGGAGCGGATCCATAGTGGTGTATTGGTTGGTGAATATGTGGACTCGTGTGCGCCACCTCAAAAGAGTTACTTGCAGTCATAGTTCAGGTTAGCCACCGAGTCAAAGCTGGCTTGCTGCAGTTAAACTCCACCACCCCCTTGTTGATAATGATGCATATGTAGTTAGTTCTGATGTAAGTCTTGCTGGGTACATTTGTACTCACGTTTGCCTATTTTATGTTTTTGCAGAGAGACTTCAGTCTCACTAGTAGTTCCGCTTGGACTTCGACGTTTAGCTTGTTACCTCAGCTACGATCTTGTGCCCTCGGCAGGATCTGGTAGATAGTCAGGCTTTCAGCCTTTTTCATTATAGACGTCTGTACTCAGACATGATAGCTTCCGCTTGTGTTTTGATTTGTATTCTCTGAGTGTTGGGTCATGAGACCCATGTTTGTAATATCTCGCTCCTCGGAGCCTATTGAATAAACTACTTGAGTCGTAGAGTCATCTTGTGATGCCATGTTGTATTGCACATATCGAACATATTGTGTGTATGTTTGAAATGCTTGGTATGTGTGGGATCTGACTATCTAGTTGTTTATCTTTAGTAGCCTCTCTTACCGGGAAATGTCTCCTAGTGTTTCCACCGAGCCATGGTAGCTCGCTACTGCTCCGGAACACTTAGGCTGGCCGGCATGTGTCCTTCTTCGTTCCTGTGTCTGTCCCTTCGGGGAAATGTCACGCGATGAATACCGGAGTCCTGTTAGCCCGCTACAGCCCGGTTCTCCGGAGTCCTGCTAGCCCAGTGCTACAGCCTGGATTCACTCGCTGATGACCGACACGTTCGATGCTGGGTCACGGATGCCTGTCCCTGTAAGTTAGTGCCACTTTGGGTTTACGACTAGCCATGTCAGCCCGGGCTCCTTATCATATGGATGCTAGCGACACTATCATATACGTGTGCCAAAAGGCGCAAACGGTCCCGGGCAAAGGTAAGACGACACCCGTGGGAATACCGTGCGTGAGGCCGCAAAGTGATATGAGGTGTTACATGCTAGATCGATGTGGCATTGAGTCGGGGTTCTGACACATCTTTACAGTGGTGAAATCCATGTATTTTTTTGAGTCTTGTAGTGAGTGCATCAAGCTCGGGAAGTAGGGTACTTGTTGTTACTGTTTTGCTAGGCTAAATCTGCTATATCATGATGCTATGTAAACCTGCTTCTACAAGTCATTCTATGAATAATCTGGAGATGTTCACTAAGGATGTTTTGTTATACATGTCATGCTCAATCCAACAATGCCCCTGGTTGCATTCATAGACTGCCGCAGCTTGTTGTAATCTTGCTCTCAAATTGCTAAATAATGTTGCTGTCAGCCTGTTAACATTAAGTTCAGTTTTGCCATGTGTTTTGCTAGTGATCCATGCACCCTATGAACTTGATATTTGGAATTAGTTCAGTAATGGAGGTTTTGTTCTTTGTCTTTAGTATTAGCATGCCATGCTCTATCTTGCCATGATAAGTTCATGTAGCATCTTGTTCGATAGCACTAAACATTGCAACCTTGCCATGTCCTTTTGAGCATGTTATATTGTTTTCTGGAGATAGCTCAGTGTTCATGTTTTGTCATGCTTTACCTGTACATCATGTCCATGTCTTTTGTTTTCATGTTGAGATGTTGTAGCATATTGTTTTGATACTTGCTAGATGCCTAGTTGTTGTTTTGGACAGCTTGTCCTTTAAACTTGTTTCATGAGTATGTGTTGAACCGTTGCTCCGTTTTGAGTGTGCTCTATATGAAACTTGCTTGATTTTGCATGTAGTTTCATCTTATCATGTTGCATCCTTGTTTTGAGGGTGTTTGCTTGACGTTTGAATGCTTTTGCATCACTGCCATGTTTTACTTGTTTTGCTCATACCTTCTAGGCCGTAGCTCCGAATTAAATGAACTTATATGTAACTTGACTAGAATTTCATGTAGATCATCCTGGTGCATCTTAACTTCTTGTTTAACAACTTCAACTTAATATTTGTTCAGATCTGGACCAATTCTCAAATTTGCATATGAGGACTTACCGGAATTGTTATATGTTATTTCCGGCCTCATTTAAACTTGTTTTGATGTGTTGCTGTTGTATGCATCATCTCTTGCCATGAGTAGCTACTTGTAGTCTTGTCTTGCATCATACTTGGTTGAGCATCATGTCATGTATATGTGTGGTGTGTTTACCATGTTGTGTGCTTCTTATCGATAGTTCCCGTTCCGTTGCGATCGTGAGGATTCGTTCGTCTATGCTTGGTTCGGCTTCATCCGTTCCTCTTCTTTATGGACTCGTTCTTCTTCCTTGCGGGATTTCAGGCAAGATGACCATCACCTTGGATCTCACTACTATCATTGCTATGCTAGTTGCTTCGTTCTATCGCTATGCTACGCTACCTATCACTTGTTCTTCAAGCCTCCCAATTTGCCATGTCAGCCTCTAACCTTTTTCACCCTTCCTAGCAAACCGTTGTTTGGCTATGTTACCGCTTTGCTCAACCCCTCTTATAGCATTGTTAGTTGCTGGTGAAGTTGAAGATTGCTCCATGATGGACAGGATTATGTTGGGATATCACAATATCTCTTATTTACTTTAATGCGTCTATATACTTGGTAAAGGGTGGAAGGGTCGGCCTTATGCCTGGTGTTTTGTTCCACTCTTGCCACCCTAGTTTCCGTCATACCGGTGTTATGTTCCTTAATTTTGCGTTCCTTACGCGGTTGGGTGATTTATGGGACCCCCTTGACAGTTCTCTTTGAATAAAACTCCTCCAGCAACGCCCAACCTTGGTTTTACCATTTGCCTCACCACCACCTATTACTTTTCCGTTCGGTCGGCCAACCCGAGGGTCATCTTTATTTTAGCCCCCCCCGGTGCTAGTGCTTCTCTAAGTGCTGGTCCAAACCGAGTGATGTCCGGCGCCCCCTGGGCAACCAGGGTCTATGCCAACCCGATGTTTGGCTCATCCGGTGTTCCCTGAGAATGAGATACGTGCGACTCCTATTGGGATTTGTCGGCACATCGGGCGGCTTTGCTGGTCTTGTTTTACCATTGTCGAAATGTCTTATAAACCGGGACTCCGAGACTGATTGGGTCTTCCTGGGAGAAGGAATATCCTTCGTTGACCGTGAGAGCTTGTGATGGGCCAAGTTGGGACACCCCTGCAGGGTATAAACTTTCGAGAGTTGTGCCCATGGTTATGTGGCAGATGGGAATTTGTTAATGTCCGGTTGTAGATAACTTGACACCAGATTCGAATTAAAACGCATCAACCGCGTGTGTAGCCGTGATGGTCTCTTCTCGGCGGAGTCTAGGAAGTGAACATGGTTTTGGGTTATGTTTGACGTAAGTAGGAGTTCAGGAACACTTCTTGATCACTTCCAGCTTCTCGACCATTTCGTTTGCTTCTCTTCTCGCTCTTATTTGCGTATGTTAGCCACCATATATGCTTAGTCGCTGCTGCGACCTCACCACTTTACCCCTTCCTTTCCCATTAAGCTTTGCTAGTCTTAATACCCATGGTAATGGGATTGCTGAGTCCTCATGGCTCACAGATTACTACAACAACTGTTGCAGGTACAGGTTATGCGATGATCCTGACGCGAGACCGATGTTTGCTTGTTTTGGAATTCTTCTTCTGCTTCTTCTTCGATCAGGGGATAGGTTCAAGGTCGGCAGCCTGGGCTAACAGGGTGGATGTCGTTTGAGTTTCTGTTTGTGTTTCATCGGTAGTCGGATGGTGCTCTTATGTAAGATGATGTATTCATGTGGCATTGTATGCCTTTTGTATGTATCCCCATCTATTATGTAATGTTGATGTAATGATATCCACCTTGCAAGAGCGTATCAATATGCAGTTCTATCCTTGGTGGGACCTTCTAGTCTCTTTAGGATAGTATCACATATTGGGCATGACAAGTTGGTATCAGAGCCTCGACCGACCATAGGAGCCCCCTTGATTGATCGTGTAGTTTGGCCATTGTTGAGTCTAGAAGAAAACTGTTTTCGGAATCTAGTTATATCGGAGAGTAGGAATTCTTTTTACTCCTCAGCCCCTGCGTCGCTCTGGTCACGAATCTTGATGTAGGTGTTTTGAATTACTTCTCTTCCCCTTCAAATTTTCTTTAGGATCATGCAGTTGGTTTTCCAATTGTTGGTTCTTAGCTCTTTTTTTATCCGGTGCATTTCTCGTCAAGTTGACTCGAGCCTCTTCATCTTTGCCAAGTTCAATCCTCAGTTGTTTTCTTTTTCCCACCCGCTCACCCCTTTTTCTTCTCGGAGCCAGAGTCTGTAATCGAGTATCCATCCTACTCGTGTGAAGTCTTTGTTTTCTTTCCTCAATGATTTCAACCGGTGTTTTCTCTTCAAGATATTCTTCGGTTCCCCCTTCCAAGTCGCCTTTATTTTCCCGCCCTCCCACCCTATTCTTCCCGGAGCCTGAGTCTGTTTCGAGCATCAATTTCATTCGTACGGAGCCTCTTCAGTCTTCCCTCAATTATTTCAACCGGTGAATTCTCGTCTTGTTCGTCATTCTTCATCTCTTTTCTGGTGCACTCAATTCAAGTTTTTCGGGTTGATCACATTCTTTTCCTTGGTTAAAGTGTTCTCCTTGCTCATTTGCCTCTCGCCATTCAATCATTCCGGAGTTCGGAAGACATCTCAGGAGATTCGCCTGTGTTCCAATTAAGTCGAGGTTGTCACCTCATTGAAATATTTCAATTGTTCCGGTGCTTCATCTATCTATTCAACACCCTTTCCAATGGTGTTTTCTTTTAGTGGGCCCTAACCCACATGTATTTCCTAGGATCTTACCTGACTCTTCTAATTTCCCGGAGCTATTCTCAAATTATTTTCAAGTGTGATGTAAGAATGGATCCCATTAGTCACATACCTTCTCCAAGATCGTTTTCAAATTCTTTCATTGTTGGCTCAACCTCTTCATTTTTCATTCTACTGGAGTATCTCAGTAATTTTGGTGGTGTTTCCCGTTGTCAGTTGAAGACCGAAGAAGAGTTTTTCCTCTAAATCTTGTCTGTTCTCTCGAAGTTTCGCGATTCTAGTTTCATGTTATCCTCGCGAATTATTCCATTTGTCAGATATTCTTTTCTTTACCATCCGGGGTATGTTAGGAGTTGTTTTTTCATTTCTTTTCACCCGAGGCCATCATTCCAGAAGAATTTTTCGTCCTCACATTTCAGCTACCGTTATCCAATTATCCCGGTGCTTCGTTCAAGTGTTCTTTAATCACCTCATGATCTGTTTGTTCTTTTGCATCTAAATCCCCTCGAGCATATGGGTTCTTCTAATTCTTCCCGGTGATTCATTCTCCTTCGTCATTCAGTTTTCAGTTCTTACAGTGGTTCGTTCAAGATTCCTTTTCTTTTGTAATCACATCAACTAATTCTTTCTTTCCAAATCCTACCTGTGGTTCAAGAAGACTTTCTCAAGTTTTGTGCTATACCCCCCTTAATCCTTTTCAAGAAGAATAAGTAGTATGCAAAATCCATTGCTTGTCATCAATTTAATTTGGTGAAGGATAAGCATACAATAAATCTTATTGTTATTTCATCCAAGTGGGTAATCCCTTCCTTTGGAGTTTGTTCGTGAGGAATAAATTCTAGTTCCAAGTGTTTTCATCTTTTCTTTTCCGGAGTTCAAATTTCCTCGGCCATTTCGTCGGAACCTCCATCTAAATCATCGCAAGGCTCATCTTATTCTTTCATCCTTCATTCATGTCTCATCATCTTTTGTCACCGGAGTTCTTCTTGGTGGTTCTTCATGATTCAATTCATTTTCAAGAGTTCATCATGATTTTGTTGGTGGAATTCAAGTATATCTGCTTCTCGCGTCTCGAAGTGTAATTAATTCTCCTTATTCTTTTGAAGTGGAGTTTTGCATTTCTTTGTTCTTCT
>NW_021271617.1:17704-18504 GCF_002162155.2 Triticum dicoccoides
TTTTACTTGTTTTGTTCATATCTTTTAGGCCGTAGCTCCGAATTAAATGAACTTTATATGTAACTTGACTAGAATTTCGTGTAGATCATCTTGGTGCATCTTAACTTGCTGTTTAACAACTTCAACTTAATATTTGTTTAGATCTGGACCAATTCCGAAATTTGCATATGAGGACTTACCGGAATTGTTATCTGTTATTTCCGGCCTCATCTAAACTTGCTTTGATGTGTTGCTCTTGTATGCATCATCTCTTGCCATGAGTAGCTACTTGTAGTCTTGTCTTGCATCATACTTGGTTGAGCATCATGTCATGTATATGTGTGGTGTGTTTTCCATGTTGTGTGGTTCTTATTGATAGTTCCCGTTTCGTTGCGATCGTGAGGATTCGTTCGTCTATGCTTGGTTTGGCTTCATCCGTTCGTCTTCTTCATGGACTCGTTCTTCTTCCTTGCGGGATTTCAGGCAAGATGACCATCACCTTGGATCTCACAACTATCATTGCTATGCTAGTTGCTTCGTTCTATCGCTATGCTGCGCTACCTACCACTTGTTCTTCAAGCCTCCCAATTTGCCATGTCAGCCTCTAACCTTTTTCACCCTTCCTAGCAAACCATTGTTTGGCTATGTTACCGCTTTGCTCAGCGCCTCTTATAGCGTTGTTAGTTGCAGGTGAAGTTGAAGATTGCTCCATGATGGACAGGATTATTTTGGGATATCACAATATCTCTTAATTAATTTAATGCATCTATATACTTGGTAAATGGTGGAAGGCTCGGCCTTATGCCTGGTGTTTTGTTCCA
>NW_021271617.1:18900-20787 GCF_002162155.2 Triticum dicoccoides
TCATACCGGTGTTATGTTCCTTGATTTTGCGTTCCTTACACGGTTGGGTGGTTTATGGGACCCCCTTGATAGTTCGCTTTGAATGAAACTCCTCCAGCAAGGCCCAACCTTGGTTTTACTCTCTGTTGGAAAAGGAAGTGCCTAGGAGGCACTTAGGCACACCTAGGCACTAGGCAATGGCCAAATGCCTCGCTTAGGGCATAAGCTGAAGTCTAGGCAGAGCAAGTAAGAAATTCTCTACCCAAGCAAGAAATCATACCATATTGCACTAATATGCCAAAAGGGCCATATTCCAATCATAGTACCTCATAGCTAACATACTTATATGCCCTAAATTAATAAAATACACATATAATAACCACATATACACCCTGATAGTAAAAGTTATATAACCGCCTGAACTGCGCCTAGGGCGCTTAAGCACCGCCTAGACACTAGGCGAAGGCTAACCGCTTCGCTTACGCCTACCGCTTTTTCCAACCTAGATTTTACCATTTGCCTCACCACCACCTATTACTATTCCATTGGGTCGGCCAACCCGAGGGTCATCTTTATTTTAGCCCCCCCCCCCCGGGCCAGTGCTTCTCTAAGTGTTGGTCCAAACCGAGCGATGTCCGGCGCCCCCTGGGCAACCGGGGTCTATGCCAACCCGATGTCTGGCTCATCCGGTGTGCCCTGAGAATGACATACGTGCGACTCCTATCGGTATTTGTCGGCACATCGGGCGGCTTTGCTGGTCTTGTTTTACCATTGTCGAAATGTGTGGGATCTGACTATCGAGTTGTTTATCCTTAGTAGCCTCTCTTACCGGGAAATGTCTCCTAGTGTTTCCACTGAGCCATGGTAGCTTGCTACTGCTCCGGAACACTTAGGCTGGCCGGCATGTGTCCTTCTTCATTCCTGTGTCTGTCCCTTCGGGGAAATGTCATGCGGTGAATACCGGAGTCCTGTTAGCCCGCTACAGCCCGGTTCTCCGGAGTCCTGCTAGCCCAGTGCTACAGCCTGGATTCACTCGCTGATGACCGACACGTTCGATGCTGGGTCACGGATGCCTGTCCCTGTAAGTTAGTGCCACTTTGGGTTTACGACTAGCCATGTCAGCCCGGGCTCCTTATCATATGGATGCTAGCGACACTATCATATACGTGTGCCAAAAGGCGCAAACGGTCCCGGGCAAAGGTAAGACGACACCCGTGGGAATACCGTGCGTGAGGCCGCAAAGTGATATGAGGTGTTACATGCTAGATCGATGTGGCATTGAGTCGGGGTTCTGACACATCTTTACAGTGGTGAAATCCATGTATTTTTTTGAGTCTTGTAGTGAGTGCATCAAGCTCGGGAAGTAGGGTACTTGTTGTTACTGTTTTGCTAGGCTAAATCTGCTATATCATGATGCTATGTAAACCTGCTTCTACAAGTCATTCTATGAATAATCTGGAGATGTTCACTAAGGATGTTTTGTTATACATGTCATGCTCAATCCAACAATGCCCCTGGTTGCATTCATAGACTGCCGCAGCTTGTTGTAATCTTGCTCTCAAATTGCTAAATAATGTTGCTGTCAGCCTGTTAACATTAAGTTCAGTTTTGCCATGTGTTTTGCTAGTGATCCATGCACCCTATGAACTTGATATTTGGAATTAGTTCAGTAATGGAGGTTTTGTTCTTTGTCTTTAGTATTAGCATGCCATGCTCTATCTTGCCATGATAAGTTCATGTAGCATCTTGTTCGATAGCACTAAACATTGCAACCTTGCCATGTCCTTTTGAGCATGTTATATTGTTTTCTGGAGATAGCTCAGTGTTCATGTTTTGTCATGCTTTACCTGTACATCATGTCCATGTCTTTTGTTTTCATGTTGAGATGTTGTAGCATATTGTTTTGAT
>NW_021271618.1:0-1041 GCF_002162155.2 Triticum dicoccoides
AGGTTTTTGTTCTGTCGAAGAGGGCGCTGGTAGAGGGGCGGGCCTGTTGCAAGCCAGGCAACATTCCCATAGCTACAAGTGCGGCATCCGACTGCAACTGCATGTCCACTAACATGGTTGCAACTGGACCTTTTTTTCAGAGGGGGCAGCGAGAGTGGGCGCGGGCCGGTTGCATGTCCGACACTAGGAATGCAACTGCAAGTGTCACACCCGACCGCAACTGCATGTCTTCTAGCCCGACTGCAACTGGACTTTTTTGTTCTGTCGGAGGGGGCGCCGGTAGAGGGGGCGGGCTAGTTGCAAGACGATGTCTACTACACAATCTTCTTCTTGTAGACGTTGTTGGGCCTCCAAGTGTAGAGGTTTGTAGGACAGTAGCAAATTTCCCTCAAGTGGATGACCTAAGGTTTATCAATCTATGGGAGGCGTAGGATGAAGATGGTCTCTCTCAAGCAACCCTGCAACCAAATAACAAAGAGTCTCTTGTGTCCCCAACACACCCAATACAATGGTAAATTGTATAGGTGCACTAGTTCAGCGAAGAGATGGTGATACAAGTGCAATATGGATAGTAGATAATGGTTTTTGTAATCTGAAAATATAAAAACAGCAAGGTAACTAATGATAAAAGTGAGCACAAACGGTATTGCAATGTGTTGAAACAAGGCCTAGGGTTCATACTTTCACTAGTGCAAGTTCCCTCAACAATAATAACATAATTGGATCATATAACTATCCCTCAACATGCAACAAAGAGTCACTCCAAAGTCACTAATAGCAGAGAACAAACAAAGAGATTATGGTAGGGTACGAAACCACCTCAAAGTTATCCTTTCTGATCGATCTATTCAAGAGTCTGTAGTAAAATAACACGAAGCTATTCTTTCCGTTCAATCTATCATAGAGTTCGTACTAGAATAACATCTTAAGACACAAATCAACCAAAACCCTAATGTCACCTAGATACTCCAATGTCACCTCAAGTATCCGTGGGTATGATTATACGATATGCATCACACAATCTCATATTCATCTATTCAA
>NW_021271619.1:0-1580 GCF_002162155.2 Triticum dicoccoides
CCCCGACGCCGTACGCCGCCGCCTGGTGCCGTCCCGGCCCCGTCACCGGACCTCGCCGAACGCCTCCTCCTCGCCTCCCCCTTCTCCCGATCTGCGAGCTCCGACGCCGCGCCCGACCCGCCGCACGCCGCCGCCTCGTCCTCGATTCACCGCCGCCCGGAGCCCGCGCAGCTGCCCGAGGACCTCGCCAGACTCCATCAACGGCGCCCTCTACCTCAGGCCCTCCCCGAGCACACGACTGCACAACGACAGGCTCGATGTGAGCCTCTTCCCCTCCTCCTCTCTTCCCCGCATCGCCGCGCCCTCTGCTCCCCCCTCCCGCGTGCCCTGACCGCGTCGGCCGTGCACGCGCGCCGCTTGTGGCCACGCCCCCTGCTCCTCGACGCTGGTTGCCCGCGGGTCCTCCTCGCCCGGAGCTCCCCGTCCACCCGCATGACGCCGCCCCTGCCACAGGTGCTACTGCCGCACCGCCGCCGCCTCGTCCTCGATTCACCTTCTGCCCGCGTCCCCATCCAGCGACCCTCGTGCCTCGCTCGTCCTTGTCCGGTGCCGCTCGTCGCGCCAACGGCACCGCCCGGGTTCGTCCATTGACGCCGTGACCGAAACCCGTCGCCCGCGCGCCCGTTAGCCCCTGTCCCAATGACATGTGGGGCCTAGCCCCTAGGACGTTAAAAATAATAATAGTAATAATAAAAATAAATAAATAGATAATAATAATTAAATTAATTAATTAATTAATTAAGTTAATTATCATAATTAGATTAACCTAATTAACTGTGAGTTAATTAATCTAGGGCCCATCTCCTAATTAATTATCATTAGTTTAATTAATCAGTTTAATTAAAATGTGTCACTGACCAGTGGGACCCACTGGTCAGGTTGACCAGTCAACTCTATTGACTACTGACGTCAGCATGACATCATGCTGATGTCATTATTTCATTTTCAAATTAATTAATTAAATTCAGAAATTAATAAAATCTTTAGAAAATCATATCTTTTAATTCGTAACTCGGATTAAAATATTTTCAACATGAAAGTTGCTCAGAACGACAAGACGATTCCGGATACGCAGCCTGTTCATCCGCCACACATCCCTAGCATAGCAAAGTCGCAACTTTTACCCTCCGATTCATCTGTCCAAAAACGCGAGACACCGGGGATACTTTCCTGGATGTTTCCCCCTTTCGCCGGTATCACCTACTACCGCGTTAGGGCACACCGAACCCCGCATATTGTCTTGTTACGCTTTGTGATGCTTTGATTGCTTTGTTATTTATTGTGTTCCCTCTCCGTTACTTCTTTCCGATAGACCCTGAGGCTGCCGGCGATCCCCAGTTCGACTACGATGTTGACGACCCCTCTCTCTTGCCAGAGCAACCAGGCAAGCCCCCCCTTTGATCACCAGATATCGCCTATTCCTCTCTATACTGCTTGCATTAGAGTAGTGTAGCATGTTACTGCTTTCCGTTATTCCTATCCTGATGCATAGCCTGTCCTTGCTACTACTGTTGTTACCATTACCTGCTATCCTACTTCTTAGTATAGGATGCTAGTGTTTCATCTGTGGCCCTACATTC
>NW_021271620.1:0-841 GCF_002162155.2 Triticum dicoccoides
TGCGTAGATTCTTTGCACGAGTAGAACACAAAGTAGTTGTGGGCGTCGATATTGTTCAATATGCTTGCCGTTACTAGTCTTATCTTGATTCGGCGGCATCGTGGGATGAAGCGGCCCGGACCAACCTTACACGTACGCTTACGTGAGACCGGTTCCACCGACAAACATGCACTAGTTGCATAAGGTGGCTGGCGGGTGTCTGTCTCTCCCACTTTAGTCGGATCGGATTCAATGAAAAGGGTCCTTATGAAGGGTAAATAGCAATTGGCATATCACGTTGTGGTTCATGCGTAGGTAAGAAACGTTCTTGCTAGAAACCCATAGCAGCCACGTAAAACATGCAAACAACAATTAGAGGACGTCTAACTTGTTTTTGCAGGGTATGCTATGTGATGTGATATGGCCAAAGGATGTGATAAATGATATATGTGATGTATGAGATTGATCATGTTCTTGTAATAGGAATCACGACTTGCATGTCGATGAGTATGACAACCGGCAGGAGCCATAGGAGTTGTCTTTATTTATTTGTGACCTGCGTGTCAACTTAAACGTCATGTAATTACTTTACTTTATTGCTAACCGTTAGCCATAGTAGTAGAAGTAATAGTTGGCGAGGCAACTTCATGAAGACACGATGATGGAGATCATGATGATGGAGATCATGGTGTCATGCCGGTGACAATGATGATCATGGAGCCCCGAAGATGGAGATCAAAAGGAGCAAAGTGATGATGGCCATATCATGTCACTATTTGATTGCATGTGATGTTTATCATGTTTATACATCTTATTTGCTTAGAACGACGGTAGTAAATAAGATGATCCCTTACAACAATTT
>NW_021271621.1:0-899 GCF_002162155.2 Triticum dicoccoides
TGTTTTCTTTGTTGCTTTATTTATTTTACTTTGTTTCTACTTACAACAAAATACTTATTGTTGCTATTTTTATTTTTTTCAGTTTTTTTGTTTTGTTTTCTGTATTTTTTTTGTTTTTTGCTTTATTTTTTAATTCTTTTTGCTTTTAGGTCAGCAAAATTATAAACTTTCTGTTAGTGCCATTAGTTTTAGAAAAATTATAAACTTTCTGTTAGTGCTATTAGTTTTCAAATTTGAATAGTTAAAATTTGAATTCTTTGAAATTTGTGTGAATCACAAGTTTGTGATTAACTTTACTAAAAAAATGAACATAGATGCACCTATAGAGAAAATTCGACCTAAATTCATAGTTTTCAAATGAACTCTGAAAAAGTTGGCATACCATACTCGTGTGTTATAAAGTTGGCATGGTATCATCATAATAGTTGCGGGAGAAAGTCTTCACTTTTTCTTCGCTTGTGTCATTTGCTTATTGCGTCGTAACCATGGATAATCTTCATCGTTTATCAGGATGCTTGGGTCAGCCTTGACATTGAAGGGAGAAATTTCATGAAACTTTTCATAATCTTCAGACATGTCTGTCTTGCCCTCCACTCCCAGGATATCCCTTTTTCCTGAAAGAACTATGTGGCGCTTTGGCTCATCGTATGATGTATTCGCTTCCTTATCTTTTCTTTTTCTCGGTTTGGTAGACATGTCCTTCACATAGATAACCTGTGCCACATCATTGGCTAGGACGAATGGTTCGTCAGTGTACCCAAGATTTTTCAGATCCACTGTTGTCATTCCGTACTGTGGGTCTACCTGTACCCAGCTGTTGGGGTTTCGTAGTAATTTCAAAAAATTTCCTACGCACACGCAAGATCATGTGATGCATAGCAACGAGAGGGGAGAGTGTT
>NW_021271622.1:0-2730 GCF_002162155.2 Triticum dicoccoides
GCCTCGGTGCCGCCGTCTCCCCCGACCCCATCTCTCTCCCCACCCTCTGTAAGCACTCTCCCCTTCTGATCCCTCTTGTTTGCTTAGTATGAACCCTAGGCTATTTTTAGTGCTAGTTAGTTAATTACAATTAGTATTAACCCTATTTAATTAGGTAGTACAAACTCTAGTTAAAAAATGGATACTTATATGGTAATGAGGGCAGTAGTTCCTAGGTACTAATTAGTTAGTAAGAACTAGGTACTAATTAGCTAGGTACTAGTTTATTTTTATTTATAGTAAGATTATTTTTAGTAAGAACTAATCGAATTAATAGAACTAGTTAGTAAGAACTTGTTGCTATTTTTTAGTTAAAGCAATTTTTCCTGCATCGACGTGGACGATGCCTATCCCGCATCCTCGTCGTTGATACATCTCCTTCGAATCTATAATTTTTGATTGTTCCATGCCAATATTCTCCAACTTTTATATACTTTTGGCAACCTTTTATACTATTTTTTGGGACTAACATATTGATCCAGTGCCCAGTACCAGTTCCTATCTGTTGCATGTTTTTTGTTTCGCAGAAACCCAATATCAAACAGAGTCCAAATGGGATAAAAACGGACGGATATTTTATTTGGAATATTTATGATTTTTCGCAAGTGAAATCAACGCGAAACGGTGTCCGGGGTGGTCATGAGGTAGGGGGCGCGCCCCGCCCCCCCCCCCCCCCAGGCGCGCCCCTGACCCTCATTGTCCACCCGTAAGGCGGTTGACGATCTTCTTTTGGCACAATAAAGCTAATTTTATGAGAAAGATATGGGCGAAAGATTCACCCCAATCGGAGTTACGGATCTCCAGATATAAAGCAAACGGTGAAGGGGTAGAAGTAGAGAACGGAGAAATAGAGAGATAGATCCAATCTTGGAGGGGCTCTCGCCCCTCCCAAGCCATGGGAGCCAAGGACCAAAGGGGTAAGCCTTCTCCCATCTAGGGACACTAGTAGAAAAGGGGGCATTTGTCCCGGTTCGTAAGGGCCTTTAGTCCCGGTTCTTGAACCGGGACTAAAGGGTCATTACTAATGCCTCCCCCCTTTAGTCCCGGTTCTAACACGAACCGGGACAGATGGGCCTCCACGTGGCCGGTCCGCCGAGCCCAGGCTGGAGGGCCTTTGGTCCCGGTTGGTGGCACCAACGAGGACCAAAAGGCATCCACGCGTCAGCATTTCAGTGGCCGTGGTTTTTTTTAAAGGGGGGGGGTGGGGGGTTAATTTAGGTGTTTCATATATTGTGTTAGCTAGCTAATTAATACAGAGAAGTGTCCTCTCTTATGTCCGTGCTTGGTCGACGCTACGTATTGTACATAGAGAGGCCCTCGACAGACTAGCTAGTAAGAAAATGAAGGGAACCATTAAGTACAGAAATTCCTCATGCATACCGAGAGAAGTGATCGATCGACCTCTCCTTCTGTGAGAGATTGGTCGAACAACAAGTTTTCGTATTATCTATCCGACGCTACTGGCTACATACATATACAATATGTAAAATCTCTTACAATCCCCTAGCAATTGAAATCAATTTCCACATGATATTCTACGGCTTTATTGATGATGTGGTCAAGAAAGAATCCCGCCAATTCCTCTTGAATTGCTTTCATGCGATCTTGTTCTAGGAGTTCATCCCTCATCTGCCACGTCTAATTTGAAGAAGGGGGTTAATACATATATGAATGAAACTCAACAGAAATGATGGTGTAATAAAATGAAATTGTGAATATTATTGCTTACGCACTTCATATTGTCTTTTAGAGTAGCCCTGCTTATTTTTTAAAGTCGCGTTGTAGATGAACTTGCACACGTAGTATCCACAGAAATCATTCCCTTATTCCTGCCACAAGCACTTTACGAGAAATAGAGGTCAATCAAACTGATAATGAAGCATTATAAATGGCATTGATGAAAGTACAGCTATAGAATCAACGGGAGATGCGCGCAACTAGCTAGCTAGTAGTAGTTACTTTCGGGTATGTATATCGCAGCTCCTTCGGCAGTCCCAGAACTTCTGCGGTGAACTGTTTCCAAACCCTGCAAGACAAAGAAAATAAATATTATTACTTGAGATATCAGGAAATGAACAAAAAGTTGCCGATATGGTGCGATAAATGATCGATTGAACTTACTTGTTGAGAAAATTAGTCATTTCTGCATAGGTGTGGGGATCTTTTCGTCTCAAGTCTAAGACGTTTACTACTCCCCTCTCAAGCTTAATCTCCAGAAGAACATAGTGGAATCTGCGCACGCATGCATAACTCATCAATTACATTACTATAACCTCGCTCGAGTAATAAGGGAAACCGAATATGCACACGACAGTAACACTCACTGGAAGTTGTAAGGAAAGAGTATTAAATCTTTGTTTTGATTTTTGATCAACGATTGTAGCAAGTTGGCCTCGGCCTCTTCGGCGTGCTTTTGAACCAGAAATTCATCTATGATATTTGTGTTAATGAACCCAATATCATACATTTCTTGTTTTTTGCACTCGACGGTCTTCAATCTGCATAATATAGTGAGGATAATTAATTATAAATACATGCAATGAAAGAGCAGAGCTATATATAGAGACTTAATGATAGAAATAGTATTTACAAACAGTAGCAAAAGACCGTTAGTTTATCGAGGGCCTTTTGATTGAAGAACGCGAAGAACTCATCAAATGGAACAGTCAACAGATCAGTTCCAACGAGGTC
>NW_021271623.1:0-1009 GCF_002162155.2 Triticum dicoccoides
TTGCGATAGACATAATCCAATCATGTCTATGCTCAACGCAAACACCAATCTCGGTGGTAGAGGGAGCGTGCGATGCTTGATCATATCAACCTTGGAAACACTTCCAACATATATCGTCAGCTCACCTTTAGCTAGTCTCCGTTTATTCCGTAGCTTTTATTTCGAGTTACTAACACTTAGCAACCGAACCGGTATCCAATACCCTGGTGCTACTAGGAGTACTAGTAAAGTACACATTAACATAATGTATATCCAATATACTTCTATCGACCTTGCCAGCCTTCTCATCTACCAAGTATCTAGGGTAATGCTGCTCCAGTGGTTGTTCCCCTTATTACAGAAGCACTTAGTCTCGGGTTTGGGTTCATCCTTGGGTTTCTTCACTAGAGCAGCAGCTGAATTGCCGTTTCATGAAGTATCCCTTTGTTCCCTTGCCCTTCTTGAAACTAGTGGTTTCACCAACCATCAATAATTGATGCTCCTTCTTGATTTCTACTTTCACGGTGTCAAACATCATGAATATTTCAAGGATCATCATATCTATCCCTGATATGTTATAGTTAATCATGAAGCTCTAGCAACTTGGTGGCAATGACTTTGGGGAAACATCACTATCTCATCTGGAGGATCAACTCCCACTCGATTCAAGTGATTGTTGTGCTCAGACAATCTGAGCACAAGCTCAACGATTGAGCTTTTCTCCCTTAGTTTGCAGGCTAAGAAAATCGTCGGAGGTCTTATACCTCTTGACGTGGGCACGAGCCTGAAATCCCAATTTCAGCCCTCGAAACATCTCATATGTTCCGCGACGTTTCGAAAACGTCTTTGGTGCCTCTACTTAAACCATTTAATTGAACTATCACGTAGTTATCAAAACGTGTATGTCCGATGTTCGCAACATCGACAAACGACGTTGGGGTTCAGCACACTGAGCGGTGCATTAAGGACATAAGCTTTCTACTGATCGCATAATCGCTACTATCAACTTTCAACTATATTTTCTCTAGGA
>NW_021271624.1:0-1693 GCF_002162155.2 Triticum dicoccoides
CGAAAAGTGCATCGACCAGTATGGAGTGACTCGATACTCTCATGGTCTAAGGAATTATGGATACATTAACTTCCCATGTTATGACTATAGACTTATGACAAAATCATCTCCTAGTACAAAATCCAACTTGGGTCAATTCAACACAAGTGTTCTTCTAACATCGTGCCCTCAATATTGCTGGCACGATCGTTTAGAAAAATAGAACCATCATGCAACACTTGAACTAGTCCTAGAGGCAAGACAAGGAATCTATTTTAACGTTTATATTTTTACACGTTCATATGAGTTTTCCTCTTAGCCTCTTAGTTATTGTAGACTCGAGAGCCATAGTAGTTATAGCACGGAACGTAAACATTTGTCATAAACTTGGAAATAAATAATACAATTATTATTGCCCCTAGGCTATTTTTTCAACATCATTATCAAGGCAAATACATATGCGATACAAACATAATCATTTGCAGACGGTCAAGGAAAAATGTCCTTCAAATAGTTAGCTTAAGTTCCGGCCTGCAGTTTGTCTGTGCGCCAATGGCGCAACAGGTCATCTAGTAGGAGTGATACTTCATGGATATTTCCTTAACATTTTCAAAAAGGAATGGACACTCGATGTGATTATCTATATTTTCAATAAACATTCAACTTAGGATAACATTAAATTAAAAAATTGGAAATATCTTGCTAAAATAGGAATGTCCTACTAGTAAAGATGCATGTAGAAACCTTCCATATATGTTCTCCTTCGATCTACAAGAAATTTCGTATTGATTGACGAAATCTACGGTTTTAGGAAGTAAATCTAAAATTTTAAATGGACACCAAATTTACAGCTGGCCACAATTAAGATCAGCCTCCAGATCTATCAGATCCTCCATTGGCATGGTTATAGCGTCCTCATCCTCGTAGATCCTCCACTATAAATCCACGCCACATACCTTCGTTTTCAACTCACCCAAACAAGCAATTTTCCTTCATTTGCAGATTTTTCCCTCACTTGACAATGGCTCGCAAGAAGGTGGCCCTTCGGTACATCCGCAATAACTCGGCGCGGCGCAATGCCTTGAAGAAGCACACTAAGATCCTGATGAAGAAGGCAGGCGAGGTGGCCGCCATGCCCGATGCTAAGGCATGTGTGGTCGTGTATGGCGAGGGCATGGCGGTGCCAGAGGTGTTCCCATCCCATGGCGAGGCAGTGGCTATCCTGAATCAGTTCAAGAGCATGCAAGAGGCGGCACGGCTAAAGAAGATGATGGACCAAGAGAGCATCCTCCGTGAGCGTATCGTACAGCTCCAAGAGCAGGTCCAGAAGGCTAGACGCGAGGAGCAGGACCAACACACCAAGATTCTCCTGTATAAGGCCTTAAAAAGTGGCCACTTCCCAGACAACATCGAGGAGCTCACAGCCCTGGGCTCGAAGGTGGACTCTATCCTCAAGAGCCTGAGTGAATGCACCACAAAAATGAGTGGGCAGCCACCAGTCGACCAAGCCCAGGTACCATACGTCACCAATGGCAGGGGCATGGGGCCTCCAATTATGTATCAGGCACCACCACAGCAACAGGAGGGTTGTCTTAACACTATGAGGTTCGAAAGGGCCCCTACCACCGTGATCTACGATGGTGACAATACTTGTGGCTATGACGGCAACAACGATGTCTTCTCTCGTGGCCACATGAATATGTAAGCTGGTAGA
>NW_021271625.1:0-2280 GCF_002162155.2 Triticum dicoccoides
AGCCTTACAACCCAGAGCGTGTCATGAGACAGTTTGGTCTGTATCAGGAGATTCCACCATCTTTTCTAAGATGTACCGACAAGGAAACCCATAAGTAAGATGTGACCTCCCTAAATAGTTAGTGTCCTTTTTCATTTACTAAACTCACACTTTGTTACATAATTTGCAGGCTAACCAATATGGGTCACGGTTGGAGTCTTTACGATTGGAGGGAACGCAACATTCAATGGGTACAGAAGTGGGAAAATGACGCGGTAGCAGATATAGTGTATCAACTTAGTACATTTTATTTAAATTATTTATTACGATGACCATACGATGCGTGAAGATGCTTTGCTTTCATCACAACGGTTGATGTTATTATATAATTTTGCAGACCGTACGATGGAAGTACAGCTCAAGCGTACAAGCAGTGGTACTGCATCAGCACGCGTACAAGCCTGGCCGGTCAACCAGCTACGATACCAACAAATCTAACGCACGAGGAGCAGATGCAGAGACCTGTTGAGCTGCATGCAGCTTACTATCATGACCGGATGGTAATCACTAGTAATTTTTTCAAATCCATCATTTCATAATAATTTCAACCAAATAACAACCAAATATTTTTCCAGGTTCAAACTGCCCACGATATAGGGCAGATGGCGACGGAAAGCATGCCGCCCAGGACTGTCAAGTCATTCAATAAACGTTTGAAAGAATACATGCTAACAAAGTTGAGATGTGGTAGAGGCGACGACGTTGTCACTGGAGCGTACAACATGACAGTACCGAGGTCAGCCAGACCGAGTGCGACACCGTCGTCCAGACCGAGCGAGGCGCATACAAGCCATGGGCAGCGGGGGGAGGGCCCGAGTAGTACAACGAGATTTCCACGGCATGACTCTTCTCTGCCACTACATTGCTCTTCTTCGGTGTTGCTTCGTCAGGGCAGACATCGCAGGACCATGGCATGGGCTTGGATTCGATGCCTGAGATGTATCTTTCCCCAAACCCATATGCATACAAAGGATATGGCACATACACTCAAGGTGAGGGATCTCAGCCGTATCTCTCCACGCGAGGGATCTCCATGCCCGAGGAGACTAGTGTCCCAGATTTAAACAAGTACTAGATAGAATGTCCAGACAGTACAGGCGAGAGATCTGATCAGGTAGTCATGTTTACATTTTAATGTATTTACAGTGATATTACATATTATCCTCTAACATTTTTTGTTTACAATGTTTCTATGTGCAGGGCATACCTGATGTAAATTGGAACGATGAGTACACCCAAACTGGCGACAATGTTAACGCTGTAGATACGAATTTCTTCAGAGAGGATGTTATTGGCCCATCTTTTATCCCCGAGGAGTCACAACAACATACGCCTATAATTACGCATCAAGTTCGCAACAAGGATTACATACTCCACCACCTATGCAAGAGTCGCAGACACAGGAAGATCAACTGGAGTACGGTCGCGGTCTTCGTGTACCTCGACCACCTAATTGCTTGGAGCTTTCCGGCCTGAAGGGAAGGCCAGCTGGCCGTCGTCGACTACAATGATTCATCTATCCACGTGTGCGTCCCATTGTATCTACATATGTTTGTATCAGACTTTTCGATTTGAACATCTATGTATGCTGAAATAAAAATGCACCAGTCAGGAACAATTTTTCCCGCCTATATCTCCCGCCATACTATCCCGCTCCACTCTTCGGCTTATGTTTTCGCGCAACCCTTTATCCTCAATATTTTTCCACCAACGCTTTCCCTCCATATGTTCCCGCCACCCATTTCCCGCCAACGCTTTCCCTCCATATGTTCCGCCACTCGTTTCCCGCCATATGTTCCCGCTAACCCTTTCCCGCCATACTGCACTCGTTCTTTCCCGCCATTTTCTCCTCTCTACCTATAAAACCCCCTTCAGACGGAGGTGGGTAAGCATTCGAGTGTAGTGTAGTCGAGATGTCCCATTATCCTTTCGATCGTAGTTTTCACCCTGGGATGAGCAGGACTCTTCTGAGGCTAGCTACCGATTTCAGGATGGACAATAGGATAGTTCCATGGGACGAACTCACCGGTAGTGACACCATAATGAATGAGTTTGCTCACCAATTACGTAGGTCTGGGTGGCCTGAAAGGACCTATGAGGAGGTACGTAAAGAACTTCTTAGGTTGCATGCAAGGTGGAAGAATGTAGTGGAGCCGAAGAGTGAAACTTTCAGAAGGACTGCAGAAAATCATCCATTTTTATGGACTAAGGAGAGCGAGGATGAAGATGATATCTTCATGC
>NW_021271626.1:0-889 GCF_002162155.2 Triticum dicoccoides
CGGCCCGTTTGATGGACTATTCGTCACTGTTTTGGGGTCCCGCAGTGGTTTCCATTGTTAGCGAACCCTGTGGTGCGTTTACGTGTCGGTCATCAACACTCGTAATTTTGGCCGATTCTGACCCGTTTCTTGGATTATTACTCATTGTTTTGGGGTCCCAAAATGATTTCCATAGTTGTTAAACACCAAGGTGCGCTTATATGTCGGTCATCAACACTGGCAGTTTTGACCGATTCTGGCCCGCTTCATTGACTATTACCCACTATTTTGGGGTCCCGGAGTGATTTCCACGATTAACGAACCCTGGAGTGCATTTACGTGTCGGTCATCAACACTCGCAGTTTTGGCCGATTCTGGCCCGTTTCTTGCATTGTTACTCACCGTTTTGGAGCCCTGAAGCGATTTCCATAATTATTTAACACCAAGGTCCGCTTACGTGTCGGTCATCAACACTGGCAGTTTTGGCCGATTCCGGCCCGTTTGATGGACTATTCGTCACTGTTTTGGGGTCCCGCAGTGGTTTCCATTGTTAGCGAACCCTGTGGTGCGTTTACGTGTCGGTCATCAACACTCGTAATTTTGGCCGATTCTGACCCCTTTCTTGGATTATTACTCATTGTTTTGGGGTCCCAAAATGATTTCCATAGTTGTTAAACACCAAGGTGCGCTTATATGTCGGTCATCAACACTGGCAGTTTTGACCGATTCTGGCCCGCTTCATTGACTATTACCCACTATTTTGGGGTCCCGGAGTGATTTCCACGATTAACGAACCCTGGAGTGCATTTACGTGTCGGTCATCAACACTCGCAGTTTTGGCCGATTCTGGCCCGTTTCTTGCATTGTTACTCACCGTTTTGGAGCCCTGAAGCGATTTCCATAATTGTTT
>NW_021271627.1:0-628 GCF_002162155.2 Triticum dicoccoides
ACGTCCGCCTCAACTCGCGTTATGCTAAGACAGGGAGGCATTGGTGTCACGTGCTCGTCTCGGCGTCCGTCGTCGCTACCGCTACGACGTACGCCTCAAATCGTGTTACGCTAAGACAGGGTGGCACTGGTGTCACGTGCTCGTCTCGGCGTCCATCGTCGCTACCGCGACGACGTCCGTCTCGACTCGCGTTACGCTAAGACAGGGCGGCAGTGGTGTCACGTGCTTGTCTCGGCGTCCGTCGTCGCTACCGTGACGACGTCCGCCTCGACTCGCGTTACGCTAACACAGGGCAGCAGTTGTTTCACGTGCTCGTCTCGGCGTCCGTCGTCGCTACACTAAGACAGGGTGGCGTTGGTCTCACGTGCTCGTCTCGGCGTCCGTCGTCGCTACCACGACGATGTCCGCCTCGATTCGCGTTACGCTAAGACAGGGTGGCACTGCTGTCATGTGCTCGTCTCGGCGTCCGTCGTCGCTACCGCGACGACGTCCGCCTCGACTCGCGTAACGCTAAGACAGGGAGGCAGTGGTGTCACGTGCTCGTCTCGGTGTCCATCGTCGCTACCGCGACGACGTCCGCCTCGACTCGCGTCACGCAAAGACAGGGTGGCACGTGCTTGTCTCGGTG
>NW_021271627.1:6413-7327 GCF_002162155.2 Triticum dicoccoides
GCTCGTCTCGGCGTCCGTCGTCGCTACCGCGACGTTGTCTGCCTCGACTCGCGGTACGCTAAGACAGGATGGCACCGGTGTCACGTGCTCGTCTCGGTGTCCGTCGTCGCTACCACGACGACGTCCGCCTCGACTCGCGTTACGCTAAGACAGGGTGGCATAGGTGTCACGTGCTCGTCTCGGCGTCCGTCGTCGCTACCGCGACGATGTACGCCTCAACTCGCGTTACACTAAGACAGGGAGGCGATGGTGTCACCTGCTCGTCTCGGCGTCCGTCGTTGCTATCACGACGATGTCCGCCTCGACTCGCGTTACGCTAAGACAGGGAGGCGATGGTGTCACCTGCTCGTCTCGGCGTCCGTCGTCGCTACCGCGACGATGTCCGCCTCGACTCGCGTAACGCTAAGACTGGGTGGTAGTACTGTCACGTGCTAGTCTCGGCGTCCGTTGTTGCTATCGCGACGACGTCCGCCTCGACTCGCGTTACGCTAAGACTGGGTGGCAATGGTGTCACGTGCTCGTCTCGGGGGCCGTCATCGCTACCGCGACGACGTCCGCCTCGACTCGCGTTACGCTAAGACAGGGTGGCACTGGTGTCACGTGCTCGTCTCGGCGTCCGTCCTCGCTACCACGACGACGTCCGCCTCGACTCGCGTTACGCTAAGACAGGGTGGCACTGGTGTCATGTGCTCGTCTCGGCATCCGTCGTCGCTACCGCGACGACGTCCGCCTCAACTCGTGTTACGCGAAGACAGGTTGGCAGTGGTGTCACGTGCTCGTCTCGGCGTCCATCGTCGCTATCGCGACGACGTCCGCCTCGACTCGCGTTACGCTCAGACAGAGTGGTAGTGGTGTCACGTGCTCATCTTGGCGTCCGTCGTTGCTACCGCGACGACGTCCGCCTCGACTCGCGT
>NW_021271627.1:7443-9000 GCF_002162155.2 Triticum dicoccoides
TCGACTCGCGTTACGCTAAGACAGGGTGGCATTGGTGTCACGTGCTCGTCTCGGCGTCCGTCGTCGCTACGGCGACGACGTCCGCCTCAACTCGCGTTATGCTAAGACAGGGAGGCATTGGTGTCACGTGCTCGTCTCGGCGTCCGTCGTCGGTACCGCTACGACGTACGCCTCAACTCGTGTTACACTAAGACAGGGTGGCACTGGTGTCACCTGCTCGTCTCGGCATCCATCGTCGCTACCGCGACGACGTCCGTCTCGACTCGCGTTACGCAAAACAGGGCGGCAGTGGTGTCACGTGCTCGTCTCGGCGTCCGTCGTCGCTACCGCGACGACGTCCGCCTCGACTCGCGTTACGCTAACACAGGGCAGCAGTTGTGTCACGTGCTCATCTTGGCGTCCGTCGTTGCTACAGTAAGACAGGGTGGCATTGGTCTCACGTGCTCATCTCGGCGTCCGTCGTCGCTACCACGACGATGTCCGCCTCGATTCGCGTTACGCTAAGACAGGGTGGCACTGTTGTCACGTGCTCATCTCGGCGTCCGTCGTCGCTACCGCGACGACGTCCGCCTCGACACGCATTATGCTAAGACAGGGAGGCAGTGGTGTCACGTGCTCGTCTCGCTGTCCATCGTCGCTACCGCGACGACGTCCGCCTCGACTCGCGTTATGCAAAGACAGGGTGGCACTGGTGGCACGTGCTTGTCTCGGCAATAAGGCTATTCAGCTTGCATCTTCAACACGGACATCTTATCTCCGTCTCGTTCTTTTGAAGCATCTTGGCCTTCGCGGACCTCAAAAACCTATTCACGATGCCTTCGGTCATCGTGCGGACCATGGTCGCCTGCGGGGTAGAGCAAAACGATATTTGAGAACCAAGAAAAAAATTTGGCATGACTTTCCCTAAAAATAGGACCAAAAAGAATGCTTAATGCCAAAATTCTCGCCGAAACGGAAATGAATCAACATTCCGGCAAAATATTGGCAACTATCGCATTTCAAATACCGGTACACCTCCAAACACAAACACATATGCAACACCACAAACATATGAAACACCACAAACATACATAGATCTAGCTAGGCCATAAAAAGTGCATGTGCACATTGTTGTAGGGAGAACAACATAAATATAGCTTCAACCCTTACTTACCTAGCAAAACAAGGTAACTTAACCACTTAATTTGAATGAATCTATGGTGGAAATGAGGTGAAAAAGAGGAGGCACCCGAGACAAGGAGGAGGCGGTGGAGAGAATGAAGTGGGGAGAAAGTGAGTGTGGGAGGAGAGGCTGTCCAAAATATCTTGTTGCTGCCCACTTACTAATGGCGCACCAGCAACAAATGCGCCATTAGTAATCCAGGTTACTAATGGCGCACCCCCAGATGGTGCGCCATTAGTACTTTTGCAAAAAAAGGAATAAAAACAATAATAAAAAAATAACATTAGTGGCGCACCTTCCGGCCGGTGCGCCATTACTAGTTACAACTAGTAATGGTGCACCACTAGAGGATGCGCCATTAGTATGTTTGGACAGGCGCACTAGTTCAAAAAAAA
>NW_021271627.1:16406-16987 GCF_002162155.2 Triticum dicoccoides
GGGAAGCAGTTGTGTCACGTGCTCATCTTGGCGTCCGTCGTTGCTACAGTAAGACAGGGTGGCATTGGTCTCACGTGCTCATCTCGGCGTCCGTCGTCGCTACCACGACGATTTCCGCCTCGATTCGCGTTACGCTAAGACAGGGTGGCACTGTTGTCACGTGCTCATCTCGGCGTCCGTCGTCGCTACCGCGACGACGTCCGCCTCGACACGCATTATGCTAAGACAGGGAGGCAGTGGTGTCACGTGCTCGTCTCGCTGTCCATCGTCGCTACCGCGACGACGTCCGCCTCGACTCGCGTTATGCAAAGACAGGGTGGCACTGGTGGCACGTGCTTGTCTCGGTGTCCGTCGTCGCTACCGCGACGACGTCCGCCTCGACTCGCGTTACGCTAAGATAGGATGGCACTGGTGTCACGTGCTCGTCTCGGTGTCCGTCGTCGCTACCGCGACGACGTCCGCCTCCACTCGCGTTACACTAAGACAGGGTGGCAGTGGTGTCATGTGCTCGTCTCGGCGTCCGTCGTCGCGGTATCGCTACCGTGACGACGTCCGCCTCGACTCGCGTTACGCTAAGACAG
>NW_021271628.1:0-1146 GCF_002162155.2 Triticum dicoccoides
CTTTAGCACCGGTTCGTGCTGAACCGGTACTAAAGGGGGGGGCCTTTAGTGACCACAAATTAGTGCCGGTTATATAACCGGCACTATAGGGCCTTACGAACCGGTGCTAATGCCCGGTTCTGCACTAGTGACATTTTCTAAAATATACTATAAATATTTGAAGATACATGAAGGCAATTTTGAAATACACTATGAACATTGTTTAAATACATTGTGACATTGTCTAGGTACATGATGAATATTCTTGGAAATATAGTGAATAATTTTTCTACATACCTGATAGCCATTTTAAGATACATGAATACATTTTTGGAAATAATGATGAATATTTTCTGAAAACACGAGGAACTTTCTTAAAATGCATGATGAACCTTTCTTAAAACATGATGATTTTTTTTGTAATACACAATGGACATACTTGTCGCATCGATCGGCTTCAGTTAGCAGCAGTAGCGAAGGAATCGCTCGATCGGGTTCAGTTAACAGCCATTGATCGATCGCTCGGGTTCAGTAACGCGTAGCCTGCAGTGCAATCGCTCGGGTTCAGTAGGCGAACGTCTTGCTCGGGTCCAGTTAGAGCCCAACGCGTCGCACCCACGCGCGTGCGTGTACGAGAGAAACGCGCAAACCTCCGTGCACCGCTCGGCCCCGACCACCCACCGTAACCGGGAACACCCCGATATTTTCCTCGCCCTCGCTTCTACCACGGTTTTTTTCGTCATGGACGGCCCAAAGAATGTCATGCAGCTGCGTCTCCGGCCCACCCAGGATGAAAAGCCCATTTTCTGTCATGATTTTTTGTCATAGAAGTAGGAGCCCACCACATCTATGATTATACCGGGTTTTGTCACAATTATCGTCATAGAAGTGTCATAAGTATGACAAAAAAAAATTCGTTCGGCCCAAAATGTCACGGGTGTGTCTTTTTTTTGTAGTGAGAGTTGTTGCTGTAGCAGCTTAGTCATCAACTTACCTTCTTACAAACATTCTTGGAGCGCGGTTCCTGTCCATAGAGCACAGAAAAAGGAGTATTCCAATGAATGGTAGTACATGTTGTACCAATATTCCGCGAGGGTGACTTGGTTGGACACGCGTGGATGTAACATCAGAGATAGGTCTCGAGGCACTGGTTCACACATTTCGTTT
>NW_021271629.1:0-1052 GCF_002162155.2 Triticum dicoccoides
AGCTTCAATCTTGGCTTTATCAACTTCAATTCCCTGTGGAGTAACAACATAGCCAAGAAAAGATACTCGGTCGGTGCAAAAGGTGCACTTCCCAAGGTTACCAAACAAACGTGCATCACGTAGAGCAATAAAAACAGCACGTAAATGTTCCAAATGTTCTTCCAAAGATCTGCTATAAATCAATATGTCATCAAAGTAAACTACCACAAATCGTCCAATGAAAGCACGTAAAACTTCGTTCATTAATCTCATGAAAGTACTAGGTGCATTAGTTAACCCAAAAGGCATGACTAACCACTCATGTAATCCAAACTTAGTTTTGAATGCTGTTTTCCATTCATCTCCCAATTTCATACGAATTTGATGGTATCCACTACGTAAATCAACTTTGGAGAATATTGTAGAGCCACTCAATTCATCAAGCATATCATCTAGCCTAGGAATAGGATGACGATAACGAATAGTAATATTATTAATGCCTCTACAATCAACACACATACGTGATGTACCATCCTTTTTGGCACTAGAATAATAGGAACAGCACAAGGACTAAGGGATTCGCGTATATAACCTTTGTCGAGAAGCTCTTGTACTTGATGCATAATCTCCTTTGTCTCCTCTGGATTGGTACGGTATGGTGCACGGTTTGGCAGTGAAGCACCGGGAATTAAGTCAATCTGATGCTCAATCCCTCGAATAGGCGGTAATCCCGGTGGCACGTCTTGTGGAAAGACGTCAGCGAACTCCTGCAAAATGTTAGTGACAGCAGGAGGCAAAGAGGAAGGCACGTCCTCGAATGAAAATAATGCCTCTTTGCACACAAAAGCATAGCAAACAGATTTGCTGAAATCTAGCTCATCAATATCAGATTTGGTGGCAAATAAACATGCACTTTTCAATTTAATTTCAGAAGCAACACTAGATGGTTTATTATTAGGCTTCATTTGTTGCTCAAATTCTTTTGCCACAATCTGATTTTCACTCTTATTCGTCTCCTGTTTTGCTTTATTAGCTCTATTAATATCATCTTTCAAAATGGAATCAGGAGTCAT
>NW_021271630.1:0-847 GCF_002162155.2 Triticum dicoccoides
TTCATTTCTTTTGAACTTATTTGAACCCCCTTGTTTTTCTGTGTTCAAAATGCACCATTCAAAGCCACATCATCAATTTACAACCCTTTCTGACTTCATTTGTTATTTTTCATGCATTTACTGATTATTTTGAGCTATAATACCATGAAATTTAAAAGCATTTTAAATGAACTCTAAAAATGTTCCAAGTTTGCATGGTATCATCGTTTCACCCACATAGCATGTGCAAGAAAGTAGAGAGGCTTACGGCAAAAACTGGATGCACTTCGTGTACAAAACAGAAAATCTCCTTTGAAGTATCAGGGTTTCATACGGAAACTCGTCTGTTACAAAGGGATTTCATTTCTTTTGAACTTATTTGAACCTCCTTGTTTTTATGTGTTCAAAATGCACCATTCAAATCCACATCATCAATTTACAACCCTTTCTGACTTCATTCATTATTTTTCATGCATTTACTGATTATTTTGATCTATAAGACCATGAAATTGAAAAGCCTTTGAAATGAACTCTGAAAAGGTTCCTAGTTGGCATGGTATCATCATTTCACCCACATTGCATGTGCAAGAAAGTAGAGAGGCTTACGGCAAAAACTGGATGCACTTCGTGTACAAAACAGACAATCTCCTTTGAAGTATCAAGGTTTCATACGGAAACTCGTCTGTTACAAAGGGATTTCATTTCTTTTGAACTTATTTGAACCCCCTTGTTTTTATGTGTTCAAAATGCACCATTCAAAGCCACATCATCAATTTACAACCCTTTCTGACTTCATTTGTTATTTTTCATGCATTTACTGATTATTTTGAGCTATAATACCATGAAATTTAAAAGCATTTGAAATGAA
>NW_021271631.1:0-2145 GCF_002162155.2 Triticum dicoccoides
CAAAGCTCTAGCAAATGAACTACACGATCTTTTGTGCTAGTCTTAGGATTGGGTCTTGTCCATCACATCATTCTCCTAATGATGTGATCCCGTTATCAACGACATCCAATGTCCATAGCCAGGAAACCATGACTATCTGTTGATCACAACGAGCTAGTCAACTAGAGGCTCACTAGGGACATATTGTGGTCTATGTATTCACACGTGTATTACGATTTCCGGATAACACAGTTATAGCATGAATAAAAGACAATTATCATGAACAAGGAAATATAATAATACTTTTATTATTGCCTCTAGGGCATATTTCCAACAGTTTCATGGCCACCTCATCATTACCGCCACCAATCTGAACAGCCACTCGGTAGTCTTCGAGCCAAGTTTCAGGCTTAGACTCTCCGGTGAACTTATTCACCCCAGTCGCCAACCTGAAGTTGGGGGGGTATCACTGCGGTTCTGATCGCTCTGCTAAAACATTCCGGACCTGAAACGTGGACTCGACTGCTTGTGGGCACATCTCTGTCATGACCACCTCTATGAGCTCTGTTTCGGTCGACCAAACCTTGCACGATGATGGGTCTCGCGTCAAAGCCTGGCTCTCTGGGGTCGACTGGAGCTCTCCACCCAACACTGAGCTGGCGTCTGTCATCTTGCTGCCGGTGGGCGTTAGACCCACTTCTCGGAGGAGGAGTGGGCACTCGACGCCTGTCATCACGATCAAATCGATCATCATAGTGGTCCCGCCGGCCTTCACGTCCCATGCGCCTCGGAGGCGACCTTGGACTGTGAGCCAACTGAACAATATTCGCAGCGACAGATCGACTGTGAATCCTGTTACGTGACTATGACACAGCTGAATTCTGATCTTCTGCTGCCCGGAGCAAATCTCTGATCTGCATCAAGCCTCTTCCAGCCTCTGACCGAGAGGGCTGAATTGACTCCGCTATGCGGGCTGCAGCTGCCAAATTCTGAATTGGGGTTCGATATACCTGAGTAGGTTGCGGAAAGAGTTGACGTCGATTGGAGTTAGTCACTCGTTGACGCGCACGCTCGTCGAGTGCTCGCTGAAGGTTCTCCAGTCGAGTGCGTTCAGCCAGGTTGGCTAAATGCGCCTCTTCCAGGGCACGAGCCTCAGGAGTTTCTCCTGCAATGGGAGTATGCAGGGCATCCATGTTCCGGCGGCGAAGCTCTTCCCTCTACTGGGAAGTGAGCGGCTTGGGTTGGTACTCTTCATGGGCTTGAGCAGGGTTGTCCTCGTCGTCCATCCCGTCGCCGCGGGGGAAACCGGGAGGACTACGGGGCCCGTTGACCATCAGGACCTCCGCCGCCAGATCACTGCTATCGCACTCGGATGCAGTCTCTACGGAGCCAGTCGACAGGTCGAACAGGCCGTAGAGAGATTCGTCGGGCTCAATCACCGCGACTTGGGTGGTGGCCGATTGGCGAGGCACTGCGTGTCTCACCCATCGCTGGAGCCTAGACCGACCGGAGCGCTTGCGCTGGCGGGAGACAGGGAGGGAGGAAGGTGCAGGAGTCGACCGGTATGGGGTCGACGGCTGCCGCAGCAAGACACCGCGGACACACGCCCGAAAGTGCGTTGCCCCGCGGACGGGGAGCGCGTCGATGTCGAGTGGTGCCTCCTAGAGCCAAGCGGAGTCGTCGGCGATGAAAGTGAGTGCACCGAGACGGATCTCGTGGCCCTCGACCAGAGCTCCGCCGGAAACCATGATGAAGGCAATCGGCCAAATTGCAACTTCTCCAAAAAAGTCGCTAAGACACCTTCCCCACAGTGGGCGCCAACTGTCGTGGTTCTAAGTCTGACAGTAGAATGGGGGGTAAGTATGGAAAGGCAAGGTCCTAGCTATGGAGTAGTTGTACACACGGGTGTTTAGCGAGTTCAGGCCCTTCTCGGAGGAAGTAACAGCCCTACGTCTCGGAGCCCGGAGGCGGTCGACTGATCTCTGTGTATATGAGTTACAGGGGTGCGAACCCTTCTACCAGTGGAGGGGGGGTGGCTTATATAGAGGACGCCAGGACCCCAGCCAGCCCACGTAGAGGAGGGTTAAAGTACATTAAGGTTGGGCGTTACTAGTAACGCCCTACATAAAGTGTCATCATGACCATTAAGACTATTCAATTATAGAC
>NW_021271632.1:0-2145 GCF_002162155.2 Triticum dicoccoides
CAAAGCTCTAGCAAATGAACTACACGATCTTTTGTGCTAGTCTTAGGATTGGGTCTTGTCCATCACATCATTCTCCTAATGATGTGATCCCGTTATCAACGACATCCAATGTCCATAGCCAGGAAACCATGACTATCTGTTGATCACAACGAGCTAGTCAACTAGAGGCTCACTAGGGACATATTGTGGTCTATGTATTCACACGTGTATTACGATTTCCGGATAACACAGTTATAGCATGAATAAAAGACAATTATCATGAACAAGGAAATATAATAATACTTTTATTATTGCCTCTAGGGCATATTTCCAACAGTTTCATGGCCACCTCATCATTACCGCCACCAATCTGAACAGCCACTCGGTAGTCTTCGAGCCAAGTTTCAGGCTTAGACTCTCCGGTGAACTTATTCACCCCAGTCGCCAACCTGAAGTTGGGGGGGTATCACTGCGGTTCTGATCGCTCTGCTAAAACATTCCGGACCTGAAACGTGGACTCGACTGCTTGTGGGCACATCTCTGTCATGACCACCTCTATGAGCTCTGTTTCGGTCGACCAAACCTTGCACGATGATGGGTCTCGCGTCAAAGCCTGGCTCTCTGGGGTCGACTGGAGCTCTCCACCCAACACTGAGCTGGCGTCTGTCATCTTGCTGCCGGTGGGCGTTAGACCCACTTCTCGGAGGAGGAGTGGGCACTCGACGCCTGTCATCACGATCAAATCGATCATCATAGTGGTCCCGCCGGCCTTCACGTCCCATGCGCCTCGGAGGCGACCTTGGACTGTGAGCCAACTGAACAATATTCGCAGCGACAGATCGACTGTGAATCCTGTTACGTGACTATGACACAGCTGAATTCTGATCTTCTGCTGCCCGGAGCAAATCTCTGATCTGCATCAAGCCTCTTCCAGCCTCTGACCGAGAGGGCTGAATTGACTCCGCTATGCGGGCTGCAGCTGCCAAATTCGGAATTGGGGTTCGATATACCTGAGTAGGTTGCGGAAAGAGTTGACGTCGATTGGAGTTAGTCGCTCGTTGACGCGCACGCTCGTCGAGTGCTCGCTGAAGGTTCTCCAGTCGAGTGCGTTCAGCCAGGTTGGCTAAACGCGCCTCTTCCAGGGCACGAGCCTCAGGAGTTTCTCCTGCAATGGGAGTATGCAGGGCATCCATGTTCCGGCGGCGAAGCTCTTCCCTCTACTGGGAAGTGAGCGGCTTGGGTTGGTACTCTTCATGGGCTTGAGCAGGGTTGTCCTCGTCGTCCATCCCGTCGCCGCGGGGGAAACCGGGAGGACTACGGGGCCCGTTGACCATCAGGACCTCCGCCGCCGGATCACTGCTATCGCACTCGGATGCAGTCTCTACGGAGCCAGTCGACAGGTCGAACAGGCCGTAGAGAGATTCGTCGGGCTCAATCACCGCGACTTGGGTGGTGGCCGATTGGCGAGGCACTGCGTGTCTCACCCATCGCTGGAGCCTAGACCGACCGGAGCGCTTGCGCTGGCGGGAGACAGGGAGGGAGGAAGGTGCAGGAGTCGACCGGTATGGGGTCGACGGCTGCCGCAGCAAGACACCGCGGACACACGCCCGAAAGTGCGTTGCCCCGCGGACGGGGAGCGCGTCGATGTCGAGTGGTGCCTCCTAGAGCCAAGCGGAGTCGTCGGCGATGAAAGTGAGTGCACCGAGACGGATCTCGTGGCCCTCGACCAGAGCTCCGCCGGAAACCATGATGAAGGCAATCGGCCAAATTGCAACTTCTCCAAAAAAGTCGCTAAGACACCTTCCCCACAGTGGGCGCCAACTGTCGTGGTTCTAAGTCTGACAGTAGAATGGGGGGTAAGTATGGAAAGGCAAGGTCCTAGCTATGGAGTAGTTGTACACACGGGTGTTTAGCGAGTTCAGGCCCTTCTCGGAGGAAGTAACAGCCCTACGTCTCGGAGCCCGGAGGCGGTCGACTGATCTCTGTGTATATGAGTTACAGGGGTGCGAACCCTTCTACCAGTGGAGGGGGGGTGGCTTATATAGAGGACGCCAGGACCCCAGCCAGCCCACGTAGAGGAGGGTTAAAGTACATTAAGGTTGGGCGTTACTAGTAACGCCCTACATAAAGTGTCATCATGACCATTAAGACTATTCAATTATAGAC
>NW_021271633.1:0-1740 GCF_002162155.2 Triticum dicoccoides
CTCTCGATTTTGGGAAAGTTTCCAAAATGCTATGGGAACCCGTCTCTCCTTTAGCACCGCCTTCCACCCTCAGTCGAGTGGTCAAGTGGAACGTGTCAACCAGATTCTAGAAGACATGCTTCGAGCCTCTGTTATCTCATTCGGAATGGACTGGGAAAAATGCCTTCCATTTGCCGAATTCGCTTACAACAACAGCTATCAATCTAGCTTGGGTAAAGCCCCTTTTGAAGTTCTCTATGGACGACGGTGTCGAACACCCCTTAACTGGTCAGAGACCGGGGAAAGACAATTCTTTGGCCCGGATATGATTCAGGAAGCCGAAGAACAAGTTCGCATCGTTCGTGAAAAGTTGAAAACAGCCCAATCTCGTCAAAAGAGTCAATATGACCGAAAACATAAGGCTATGACTTTCGAGGTTGACGAGAAGGCTTATCTTCGGGTCACCCCTCTGAAGGGAACCCATCATTTCGGTATCAAAGGCAAATTGGCTCCTCGTTACATTGGACCTTTTCGCATTCTTGCCAAACGAGGAGAAGTTGCCTACCAGTTGGAGCTACCTCCGCATCTCTCCAGAGTCCACGATGTCTTCCACGTTTCTCAACTCAGGCGTTGCTTCTCGGATCCTATCCGTGGAGTGGACTACGAAACGCTTGATCTCCAAGATAATCTTACATACCGAGAGTACCCCATTCGTATCCTCGATCAGGCCGAGCGTACCACTCGACGTCATAATATCAAGTTTCTCAAGGTTCAATGGTCGCACCATTCTGAGGATGAAGCAACTTGGGAAAGGGAGGATCGTCTTCGACTCGAGTACCCCGCCTTCTTTCCGGAGGAACCCAAATCTCGGGACGAGATTCTTTTGAGTGGGGGTGAGTTGTCACACCCTAGCTAGTCATGCATTAGAGTGTTGCATCATATTTACTCTTTCATCAGAAACTTGAAATGGGGATGACAGAACCCCCAGTCCCCTCTGAAACCAACTAGGGTTACTAAAATAATTTTCAATGAACCTGAAATGCCCTTCTAAAATGCCCATCATTTTTGTCTTGGTTCAGAACCTCTGCCAAAAGTGGTGCACATTTTCCTAGGCCACCTTAGGGTTTTTGAATTAAATCATAAATATTTGAATTTGGGCATTTAAAATTATATAAAATATTTAAATGCTCAAATATCTCCAAATTAAAATGTTTCATGTTGGAAATAATCCAACTATGGACCAGGAGTAATTTGGTGATTTTTGAAGTTGCCTAGGTATTTTATTAAATTCAAACAAAGTTGCAGATATATTAAATAAAAACAGAAACAGAAAAAAAAGGGAAAAACTTACCTGTCGCCCAGTACCGGCCCACCTGCCGGCCCAGCCCAGCACCGCGCCAGCGAGCTGCTTCCGGCCAGGCAGGCAGGCAGGTGCTCGACGGCGAGCACCGCATGGGTGCCACGCACCTGCTCGCCGCCTCGCCGCCTCCCTCGCCCGGCTAACGCCGTGGATCGGCCTCCCTCTCTCCCCCGAACCCCCCAGACACCCCCTCTCCTCTCCAGCTCCTCCCCCTCGCACGCCCCAGCCATGGCCGACGCCATCGCCGCCACCCCCTCGCCGTAGCCACGCCCTCCGTCCACCCCACGCCGTGCCACCGTGTCCAGGAGCTCCGCCGCCGTCCACTTCATCGAGCTAGCCGAGCCCCGTGTGCTCGTGCGGCCCGAGACCACCGCACCGACCTCGCCCGAGCTCACCGTCGC
>NW_021271634.1:0-1782 GCF_002162155.2 Triticum dicoccoides
GGAACATTTGAAGCACGATGCTAAATTTTATTTATCATTTATCCTAACACCGTTGTATGGGTAATGTCATGATATTTCTCTCCCCTTCCCTGAAGGGTTTTCTACGTTATATCCTATCATGGATATCATGCCCCGCTTGTCCTAGGGAAGGATATACCCCTGTAATATGTGTGTATACACATTTTCCTCCCCATTGTTTTGATTAAACCTGGAAATCACCTTTCCTTTCCATTGGTTTATTTAAACCCTTTCTATGATCTATATGATATAAACAATAATAATTCCCTACTTGTGCAAACGCCTTGGTGTACAACTCGGTCAGTAAGACCCTGTTACTTTTGTTGATGACATTTCGGTAACCACCGATGGACGAGAACTTTACCTATTGGTCCGCCTCGTTCAACGAGCAGGAAAATGGTTCTCTTCGTCCCTCGCCCCTGGTACCGACATTGTGCCGACATAACTGATAGGCTACCCTCTGACATGCCTTGCTATTGTGACCGTGCGAGATGTCACCGCTCCTATTTTTAACCCACATGGTGGGCCCATAACCCACAGTTCCACAGGATCGAAACCTAACTCTCCTGTACACCCCCTGTTCCCAAAGTTATTCCTCACGCGTGGCCTCGTGTGTAATTCATGAGCCACCTTCTGATGAGATCATCAATTTGGTATCAGACGCAATACTTATTCCCATTGCTCTGAACCCCTTTCACACTTCGCTTCAGGCAACGAACGATTGCCTATGCGCTTGAAACTTCTATTTTGCACCTTCTTGCTTTGCTCTCGATATTGTCTTAAATTTCAATTCGAGAGTTACTTCCCGCCACCTTCCTCGTTGTTGTCTACCAGATAATCTACCCTGCAGAGATCCATTCTTCGGTGTACCCCCTTAATCTTTCGTTAGTACGATGAAATTTCCGAGGAAAGGATGATGACTTCATCATGATGACCTGAAGCAGAGAAAGGAAGACATCAATATAATGGGTCGACCTCTTCGAGAAGAGCAACCAAGACTGAGAAGATTCGTTAGAATTTCGTAACCAAATCCCTTCCCCCTTACTCCCGCTCCTAAATCTCGGGACGAGATTTCTTGTAGTGGAGGGGAATTGTGACGCCCGGGTAATTAAGCTACAGTGACCCTTTGCTAATGATGCCACGTCACCTCGTTTACTTTTGATAATCTCTCGTTAGTTCAAAAACCGATTCAAATTCAAATTTAAAATAAAGACAAACAACAAAAGTTTTCAAACTTTAAAACTAAAATGTTCGAGTCGTGCTAAATAATGCAAAGGTGATTGTGGTGAAGAAACCCCACTTTTATAAAATGTTTAAATACTATTAGATGAATAAAACAGCAGCATAAATAGTTATTTAAATACCTTTTGTAATTAATAAAATGTCAAACTAAATTATTTGAGGACTAGACTTTTTGTGACAATGGCCTAAATTGAATTACTAAATTAGATGCCAAGTATATATTTTTTTAAAAAAATAAAACAATAGGAAACAAAGGCAAAACATAAAAGAAAACTAACTAAGAGAAAAGAAATAAAAACAAAATCCAAAAATAAATAAAATGGGGGGGGGGAGACAAATACCCCCCCTTCCCCCACTGGACCCCTTGGCCCAACTGGGCCATCGCCCAGCCAGGCCGGCCCACGCCTCTGGCCTAATTAGGCCTCCCCACCACCGAACCCTAACTCGTAACCCCCACCGACACCTCTCACTTCCCCCGCACGATCCCCACCCCCACTCTCTCGTCTCTCTCCCCCCATCCCC
>NW_021271635.1:0-1748 GCF_002162155.2 Triticum dicoccoides
TAAAAATAGTAAAGGAATTCAAAAAATTCCATTTTTTTGTGATGCGAGATTCTCATGTGGGTGAAGTCCGTGCCAAATTTTGTAGGGTTTGGAGATTCTAGTAGCTCTCGGCAAAAAAGATAAATTTCGAGCATCTGAGAAACTTTTGAAAACAATAATATTTGGAGCTCATTTTGACTTTTTTGCACGAGCCCCTCAAATGTCATTTAGACACAAAGTTTTGTATGCACCTAGCCTACTGAGTCCTGCATCAAAAAAGAAATTCAGATTTTTTGGAATTTTCCTGATATTTCTTTTACTTTATTGTTCACTTGGTGCAGATGAGCCTAAGCACCGAATTGAATATGTGAACTCAGTGACCTTATATATATTTGCAACTCGGCGTCAGTTACTTGGACTAGAATCCATTGCATCAATTAATGCAGACTGGGTCTTGTTATTTCAGTTGATTCACATCGGCCGGCCAGTTGTTCACAGTTAACATATTATGGTTCCAGTCTCGCCAAGTAAAGTGTTTTTCAAGTTGACCTGACTAGCTAGCCTGTTCTTGTTGTTCTTCCGCCAGATGACCAACTCAGTGCCATTATATATTTGTGATTCACTGCCAGTTACTTAGACCGGGATCTCAGCATCGATTGTTTAATCACCGTCAGTTACTATGTCTTGTTTTGCACCGGCAGTTAGCCCTACAGTCCACACGTACCTTGTATATGGTTTCAGACACACGAAATATCGATTATTTAAATGGTCTTTCTCGTCGTCATGGTTTCATCTTTGGGATACATGAATATGTCATCATCAGTCACCCATAAATATACCAGCAACTGCGATTTTGACTTGACATCTTGACTCAAGCACCCATGCATTGTAAATAAACTTAAAAAAGATTTGTTACAAGGAGGAGCTCCCTGGTAACATTATATTAGATGATCCGTTGCACCAATTGGCGCATAGACCAATTGCAGGCCGGAAGTTAAACGAACCATTTGATGGATTTTTTTCCTCAACGGGTAGACTATGCCCGGATGTGCTCGTGTTGCATCAGTTGTTTCGAGTGGGGGTCCTTGGTTCGGATGGTTCAGGTCATGTACCATGGGGGCTGTGGTCGGCCTTTCTATCGATCCGGCTGTTGGATTGCCCGGTCATGACAATCCAACCATGGTGCATGAGTGAAATATTTCCGCATTCCACTCGGTTGTCGGCCGGTTGTTGATACACCCCATGACGACGATAATGAATGAGGATTAGTACATTCCTTATCACTCATTACGTAATAATAATTAGCAACACTGGTTTTTTCAGCTTCGTCCTATAATCAGCATGAATACATGACGTCTCAGGTGACTAACCCTCGATGATAATAACCATTTGTTTGTACTGATCGCACTTAGACAAAATTCCAACTTTCTTGCTGGTTATATTTAGGGCTATCTGTTGGATTCATATGTGGTCCTTACTTTGTCGGGAGGAGGAGTTAGGCACCTCCAGCCTTTGGCTGCAACCAGTGGGAGATAGTAGCTCAAGATTTATTCAACCGACCTGGTTGGCAGCCTGCTGTTAGGATTTGTGATGCATGAGGCCTCATATACTTCTACATCTTGTCGCTTTATTGCCATTTGAGCTGCCCGCTGGGGCCTTTATGTTTAAACTACATTTGTACTGGATCACATAAACGTTAAAATAAGTAATTCATGGATGTGTGCACCACTCGGTGCAGAGTCCGAGGGTATTTCCCTCTTTAAAAAAAA
>NW_021271636.1:0-751 GCF_002162155.2 Triticum dicoccoides
CCCCCCCACGACGCCACTCCCTCTCCCCTCCCGATCCAATCGGGATCGAGGCAAAAACTCCCCCCACCTCGATCCAATCTGGATCGGGACGAGACCCCCGCTCCCCTCGCTCCTTCCCCTCCTCTGCCCGATTGGATTGGGGCACGGCGCCGCGTCCCCATCTCCCTGTCGCGTCGACCACGCCCCACGGCGCCCCAACGCCGGTGCCACCGCAACGGCGCCGCCCGGTCATCGACGTCCGGAACGCCCCGCAGCCTCGACGCCGCGCCCCTGCCTCGGGTCGTCATCCACTCGTCGCCTCGCCGGCGCCGCCCGTCATCACCGCCACCTCGTCGCGTGTCCCCATCCTCCTCCTCGCCGGACCACCTCACCGGAGCACGCGCCGCCTCGCCGGACTCCCCCACCGGTCTGCTTTCACATCGCCGTCGTCCCCATCTTCCCCCACGAGCCCCGCTGCGCCGTGCCCTACACCCCGCCGTGAGCAAGCCCCTCCCTCTCCTCTCTCCCTCCCGTGTCGACCGCGCCACCATGCCCCGCGCGCCCCGCTCCGCTCCACTCCGGCGGCCCGCGCTCACCGTGGCCTCGCACGCGCCCCGGCCCCTACTGCTGCACTGCTGCTGCTCCGCGCGGCACCCGCCCGTGCAGCGCCCAGCCGTCGCCCTTGCTCCCCGTGGCAAACCCCGTCGCCGCACGGCCCCCTCCGTCTCCGCGCCGTTCCGGCCGCCTGCCGGTGCCGTGGCCGCCGGCGCCC
>NW_021271637.1:0-1114 GCF_002162155.2 Triticum dicoccoides
GGGATCGGGACGGCCTGCGGGAGTCGTCCACGCGGCCAGGAGGTCGTCGGCAAGCAGGAGGTGGCCGCGCGGCCGTGCGCGCGCGAGCACGCAGCAGCTTCGGGGCGAGGGGAGGAAGACGACGGAGAGCTACAGTGCTGGGCTGGGTCGGCTGCTGGCTGGGCCGGCCAGCTGGCTGGGCCGCACAGGGAGGAGCCCAGGTAAGTTTTTCCCTTTTCTTTCTGTTTCTGTTTTTATTTAATATATCTGCAACTTTGTTGAATTAAATAAAATACCTAGGCAACTTCAAAAATCACCAAACTATTCCTGGCCCATAGTTGGATTATTTCCAACATGAAACATTTTAGTTTGGAGATATTTGAGCATTTAAATATTTTATATTATTTTAAATGCCCAAATTCAAATATTTATGATTTAATTCAAAAACCCTAGGATGGCCTAGGAAAATGTGCACCACTTTTGGCAGAGGTTCTGAACCAAGGCAAAAATGATGGGCATTTTAGAAGGGCATTTCAGGTTCATTGAAAAATTATTTTAGTAACCCTAGTTGGATTCAGAGGGGACTGGGGGTTCTGTCATCCCCATTTCAAATTTCTGATGAAAGAGTAAACATGATGCAACACTCTAATGCATGACTAGCTAGGGTGTGACAACTCACCCCCACTCAAAAGAATCTCGTCCCGAGATTTGGGTTCCTCCGGGAAGAAGGCGGGATACTCGAGTCGAAGACGATCCTCCCTTTCCCAAGTTGCTTCATCCTCAGAATGATGCGACCATTGAACCTTGAGAAACTTGATATTATGACGTCGCGTGGTACGTTCGGCTTGATCGAGGATACGAATGGGGTACTCTCGATATGTAAGATCATCTTGGAGATCAAGCGTTTCGTGGTCCACTTCACGGATAGGATCCGAGAAGCAACGCCTGAGTTGAGAAACGTGGAAGACATCGTGAACTCTGGAGAGATGCGGAGGTAGTTCCAACTGGTAGGCAACTTCTCCTCGTTTGGCAAGAATGCGAAAAGGTCCAATGTAACGAGGAGCCAATTTGCCTTTGATACCGAAACGATGGGTTCCCTTCAGAGGGGTGACCCGAAGATAAGCCTTCTCGTCAA
>NW_021271638.1:0-2108 GCF_002162155.2 Triticum dicoccoides
GCTCTGGTGAGGCCTCCTGACGTAGAAGTTTTGACTCTCCTCTCCTCAAATTTCATGATTTTTTTAGGATCACGAGGGTATCTTGGAATCGTTCCGATAGTCTTGTGACGAGAACATTGTTCTTGGTGCCTCCTGACATTTAGGGGTTGTGGCAGTGTCCGGGGAGTTGAGCTCCGAGGTGTTGTCGTCACAATTTGATCGTTGCAGTTCTGGAATACCTGAGTTCGCCGACATCAAAAATCTCTTTTATGAAGTTGTTGGTGAGATAACCTTGACGCCACCCAGTACTGGTGCGGGGGTTCGGGAGGATTGCCATAACTTGTATAACAGTTGATTTTCGAAGGTTGAGGTACATGATTTCCGAAGGTTTCTTGGTTATGTGTTGAAGGATGGATATAGCTGGATGTAGGGATTGTTAGTTGGGTGAGATATTATGCTTCCCCTGTATCCCCCAACACCTAATTGCATAACCAGAAAGTTTCCGGAGTTTATAGGTGGGAATTAAAGTAGCTCCTAGAATATCTTTCCGACAGATGCATGATATGGGATTAGGTAAATCTCTATCATATGTATTTGTTCCGGCTTATTCTGCAAGCCAATCCTTTGTTTTCTTTTATTTGTGGTATTCGAGTTGCTTCGATGTCAAGTGTTGATTCCATACCTTTCTTAAGCGGTATTCTCATATTTCTATGTGAATACTAATCCTCCATGATAATCGAGATTGTCATGTCAATCCTTTTCAACCAGCGTGTTTCTCTTCAAGTGGATCTGATCATTTTCAATATCCGCAAGATCAACTCAAAATCTTCTCAACGTTATTTGTTTCATCCGTCCCAAGTTGACTCTGATTTACCCACCCTCCCACCCTTTTTTCTTTAAGGACTAATATTTCTTAATCAAGTATCCATCTTATTGATGTGAAGTCTCTTCATTCTTTCTTCAATGTTCTTACCCGGTGATTTCTCGTGGAGATGCTCAGAAGCTTCAAGTTCATCATTCTTTCCTTCTTCTTCCTCTTTTCTTCTCCGGTGGACTAAATTCAAGCTTTCAGTATTCATCATTTGCACCTTCCTCAATTCACGTGATTTCCATGTTGGAAGTTCTTATCCAAGGCTCTCTTATTTATTCACCTCTCTATATTCATATCCGGAGTGCTGAAGATATCTCAGGAGATTCGTGTTTTCATTCCTAATCCGGTCAAGCTATCTCGAGGTTGTTATCTCTTTTGAGCCATTTAATTCAACCGGCGCAATCCCTCTTTTAAATCGTTCAACGGTGTATCTTTTGAGTGGGCCCTAGCCTACAGGTCTTTTCCCAGGATCTTACCTGACACTTCTAATTTTCTCGGAGTTACTCTCAAATTCTTTTCCATGTCTGACGTAAGAATGAATTATCATCAGTCATATGTCTTTCTCCAACAACTATCAAATTCTTTAACCGTTGGTTCAACCTGTCTAATTTTCATTCCGGAGTGCCTCAACAATTCATGGTGGTGTTTCTTGTCGTCATTCTCTGATTTTGAAGAACGAAGAAGAGTCCCTCTTAAATTCTTACCCGTTCTTCCAAAGATGTGAAGTTCAAGCTTGGTGCCATCCTCTCATAATTGTTTTCGATTGTGAGAATTCTTTTCACCCATCCGGAGCAATTCAGGAGTCTTTTTAGTACAATTCTCTGGAGCCCATCATCTCAGGATTATTCATTCCAGCTTCCATCTCTCGTTCTCGAAATCTTACTGGTTCATCATGCAAATATTCTCTAATCAGCTCGTGATCTCTTAGTTCTCTTGTATCAAATTCCCTCAAGTATCTTCATCCGTTCTGTAATTCTTCCCGGTGTTTTCCTTATCTTTTCTTCGTTCATTTTCAATTCTTACAATGGTTCATTCAAGAGTTCTCTTCCTTCGTTATCATATAGATTCATTCGTTCTTTCCAATCCTACCGGCGGTTCGTTGAAGACCTTCCGAAGTGACGCTATATCTATCTTAATCCTTTCTATGAGTATAATTAGTATGCCAAATCCGTTGCTTGTCATCAATCTAAATTGGTGAAGGATACACATAATGTAATTCTTATTATTGTTTCATCCAAGTGATCTAGTTTCTTCTTTC
>NW_021271639.1:0-2001 GCF_002162155.2 Triticum dicoccoides
TCCACCTAGGGTTCCACCCTACATCAGATTGTGTAGCGACTAGACCTCAAACAGTCTGATCTCTGTGCTCAAGTGTCATCCCTGGATCAGTAATGCTGACACCACACAATACTTGAAGGATTTATAACAGAGTAGCAATCACACACTTATTACATCGAGTGTCTCAAAAGAGAGCTTATTACAATAAGTATGGCTTAAGGCCATCTAATAACGATAACAGCGGAAGGCTTGGAAGATAAGTGAATCCATCAACTCCAATGGCATCACTGAGTATAGAACCATGACCTAAAGGCACCTTACTCATCGTCTGAAAAGTCTGCAACATGAAATGTTGCAGCCCGAAACGGATCAGCACATGGAATATGCTGGCAATGTAACACATAGAGAGTAATGAAAGAGTAAGCTATACTACATGCATATTTGGCTGGTGGAAAGCTCTATGGTTACAGTTTTTTGTAAAGCCAATTTTTCCCTACTGCAAAGGAATAAATTTAGTTAACTAGCATGGTGGTTGTTAAACATTGAGAATGGTTGACAGCATTCTCAATCCCAATTAAAAGTACTCATTAACATCCCATCAATATTAATTAGAAGTAACATGATGAGATTCACATGATATCCAAGTACTAGATACTCAAGATGTCCATAACCGGGGACATGGCTAACCATGATTAGTTTGTTACACTCTGCAGAGGTTGCGCACTTTTCCCCACATGACTCGATCTCCTCCGTTTGATTTCTCGCACTTCATGGTGTTAGAGAAACGGATGACCGAGACATAGTCTTTCAGAAGCGCTTGCACCTTACGTAACGGGTAGACCGTACCAACCTACAACCCCTACATCAGCTAGTCTACCACTGTAAGAGTTCGCACGACTTAGTCAACTATGCTAGAGCCCATAGTAGCATGTGGCTGCACACGGAAGTTTCTAGCATGAATAATCTTATGATCCCGTTGAGCCTGGGTGGCGGTCCGAAGAAAAAACAGGCAAATCCTGGAAACCAGGTACCTCAATCCACCCAGATGTGTGTTTAAGTTGCCACCTTAAGTAAACCATTAATTAACAATCTCACATCTGTCATGGATACACTCACCCAATCCACGTCTACTAGCATAGCATGGCATAATAAGCAAACGTAGAAGTAACTCCCAAAGGTTTGAAAATAAAACAGGTAATAGGTACTACCTCAACTACTTCCCACAACCCACAAATTAATTAGATCCTAATCATGCAATGTTTGAGGATTGATCTAATGCATAAAAATTGGCTATGAGAAAAGAATGATCAAAGTATTACTTGCCTTGCTGATGATTCGCGAAACCTAGAGACTCGAAATAACAGGCGGCGCACTCCGGGTATTCTATCGCAGACAAACAAACAAGCATACAATAAGTACTCATCTAATGCACAGGTAAAACTCAAGTAAGAGATCTAACCAGAAATTTCAACTTAAGAACTCCGGTTTGCAACAAGAAACAAAACGAACGAAGATATGAAAGTCAAACGGCGAAGAAAACAACTTCGTTTTACTAATCTGGATCTAAGTCAATTTTTACAGTAGCAAAAACTTGTTCAAGTTGGTTATTCGGAAAGAGGGTTTCGAGACGAAACTCCAGGCGCTTGAATCACCTGATTCCGATGAACGAGCGAAAAGTTATACCAGAACGAAAATCGGATCAGAAATCGCGATCAAAAATATCACGGATTAAGTCCGAGAAAAGAAAAACGACGAACAGCTTAACCAACGAACGTTCGTTAACTGGATCTAAACGATGAACACGTTCGTTAAAACGAACGAATGAGCGAACGCTCGCTATTTAACCGAACCGAAAAAAATAAACTGATCTAAGAAAAAAACGGAAACTAAAAAAACTGGCAAAAAACCGAACGGTTTTTTCGAGAAAACCGGCGGCGCGGAAATCGAGGCACCTCGGGCGGCGGGTCGGCGAGGCGGCGGGCGGCGGCTCCGGCGGGTGGCGGCTCCAGCGGCGGCTAGCGC
>NW_021271640.1:0-2072 GCF_002162155.2 Triticum dicoccoides
TCCACCTAGGGTTCCACCCTACATCAGATTGTGTAGCGACTAGACCTCAAACAGTCTGATCTCTGTGCTCAAGTGTCATCCCTGGATCAGTAATGCTGACACCACACAATACTTGAAGGATTTATAACAGAGTAGCAATCACACACTTATTACATCGAGTGTCTCAAAAGAGAGCTTATTACAATAAGTATGGCTTAAGGCCATCTAATAACGATAACAGCGGAAGGCTTGGAAGATAAGTGAATCCATCAACTCCAATGGCATCACTGAGTATAGAACCATGACCTAAAGGCACCTTACTCATCGTCTGAAAAGTCTGCAACATGAAATGTTGCAGCCCGAAACGGATCAGCACATGGAATATGCTGGCAATGTAACACATAGAGAGTAATGAAAGAGTAAGCTATACTACATGCATATTTGGCTGGTGGAAAGCTCTATGGTTACAGTTTTTTGTAAAGCCAATTTTTCCCTACTGCAAAGGAATAAATTTAGTTAACTAGCATGGTGGTTGTTAAACATTGAGAATGGTTGACAGCATTCTCAATCCCAATTAAAAGTACTCATTAACATCCCATCAATATTAATTAGAAGTAACATGATGAGATTCACATGATATCCAAGTACTAGATACTCAAGATGTCCATAACCGGGGACATGGCTAACCATGATTAGTTTGTTACACTCTGCAGAGGTTGCGCACTTTTCCCCACATGACTCGATCTCCTCCGTTTGATTTCTCGCACTTCATGGTGTTAGAGAAACGGATGACCGAGACATAGTCTTTCAGAAGCGCTTGCACCTTACGTAACGGGTAGACCGTACCAACCTACAACCCCTACATCAGCTAGTCTACCACTGTAAGAGTTCGCACGACTTAGTCAACTATGCTAGAGCCCATAGTAGCATGTGGCTGCACACGGAAGTTTCTAGCATGAATAATCTTATGATCCCGTTGAGCCTGGGTGGCGGTCCGAAGAAAAAACAGGCAAATCCTGGAAACCAGGTACCTCAATCCACCCAGATGTGTGTTTAAGTTGTCACCTTAAGTAAACCATTAATTAACAATCTCACATCTGTCATGGATACACTCACCCAATCCACGTCTACTAGCATAGCATGGCATAATAAGCAAACGTAGAAGTAACTCCCAAAGGTTTGAAAATAAAACAGGTAATAGGTACTACCTCAACTACTTCCCACAACCCACAAATTAATTAGATCCTAATCATGCAATGTTTGAGGATTGATCTAATGCATAAAAATTGGCTATGAGAAAAGAATGATCAAAGTATTACTTGCCTTGCTGATGATTCGCGAAACCTAGAGACTCGAAATAACAGGCGGCGCACTCCGGGTATTCTATCGCAGACAAACAAACAAGCATATAATAAGTACTCATCTAATGCACAGGTAAAACTCAAGTAAGAGATCTAACCAGAAAGTTCAACTTAAGAACTCCGGTTTGCAACAAGAAACAAAACGAACGAAGATATGAAAGTCAAACGGCGAAGAAAACAACTTCGTTTTACTAATCTGGATCTAAGTCAATTTTTACAGTAGCAAAAACTTGTTCAAGTTGGTTATTCGGAAAGAGGGTTTCGAGACGAAACTCCAGGCGCTTGAATCACCTGATTCCGATGAACGAGCGAAAAGTTATACCAGAACGAAAATCAGATCAGAAATCGCAATCAAAAAAATCACGGATTAAGTCCGAGAAAAGAAAAACGACGAACAACTTAACCAACGAACGTTCGTTAACTGGATCTAAACGATGAACACGTTCGTTAAAACGAACGAATGAGCGAACGCTCGCTATTTAACCGAACCGAAAAAAATAAACCGATCTAAGAAAAAAACGGAAACTAAAAAAAACTGGCAAAAAACCGAACGGTTTTTTCGAGAAAACCGGTGGCACGGAAATCGAGGCACCTCGGGCGGCGGGTCGACGAGGCGGCGGGCGGCGGCTCCGGCGGGTGGCGGCTCCAACGGCGGCTAGCGCGGGGCTCGAGGCGGCACGGGCTAGGGTTTGGCGGCGGCGGCGGGCTGGGCTGGCGCGGGCGGCTGGTGGG
>NW_021271641.1:0-1351 GCF_002162155.2 Triticum dicoccoides
TGCGCCACGCACCTGCTCGCCGCCTCGCCGCTCCCCTCGCCAGGTGACGTCGTGGATCGGCCTCTCTCTCTCCCCCGAACCCCCCAGACACCCCCTCTCCTCTCCAGCTCCTCCCCCTCGCACGCCCCAGCCATGGCCGACGCCGTCGCCGCCACCCCCTCGCCGTAGCCACGCCCTCCGACCACCCCACGCCGTCTCACCGTGTCCAGGAGCTCCGCCGCTGTCCACTTCATCGAGCAGCCGAGCCCCGAGCGCTCGCAACGCCCGAGACCACCGCACCGACCTCGCCCGAGCTCACCGTCGCCGGAGATCCCCTTCAACGCCGTCGTCGCTCCGGTCCATCTCCGGCCGCACCAAGAACTCCGTCGCACTCACTGTGAGCTTAGCCATCTTCCCCTCCCTTCCGTTCTTGCTCCCGAGCCGTGTAGCAACCTCCCGGAGCTCAACCGCACCCACCGCCGTGGAGCTCATCGCCGACGTGCTCCCGGTCATCCTCCGGCCACAAGATGGTGTCCATCTTACTCACCAAGTTCCGCAGCACCTAGCTAGCTACTCCCCGAGCCTCACCGAACCCTCTAGCGCCAAGTTCACCTCCGACCGAACCCCGGTGGCCGCCAAAGTCGTCGCCGGCGCCAACTCCGGCCACCCCGACCTCAACGAACTCCGCCAAGAGCTGCGGTTTGTCCTCAGCTTCCCTCCGGTGGTCTCCGCGGCCCATTTGGTGGCCGAAATGGCCAAAACCACTTCCGCCGCCGCGTCGGGCTCGCCGGCGGCTAAACGCCGGTGCAGCCGACCCGGGTTTGACCACGGGTGGGCCCTGGTTGACTCCCCTGAGTCAATGACAGGCGGGGCCCAGCCCTGTTAATTAAACAGGATTAGTTTTAATTAAGTTTTAATTAAATTAATCACCCTGACATGCGGGACCCACTGTCAGGTTTGACCTGGACCAGTTCCGTTGACCTGCTGACGTCACACTGACGTCAGGCTGACGCAGTAATTAATTTTCTGGATTTAATTTAAATCAGGAAATTCCAGAATATTATTTAAACTTCAAAAATTCATAACTTTTATTCTGTAACTCCAAATTGGACAAATTATATATGAAAAATGATCAGAAAAATCCAATCTATCCATCTGTACTATTTTCATGCATGATCAAACAAGTTAAATTGATGTTTTAAGCAGAACAAGGAAAAGCACTTTAAAAGGCCATATTTGAATTTGAAATTTGAATCCTTGATTCAAATTTGTTCAAACCCTTCTGGTTTTAGTTGCATTAGCCCAATACACTCATTTTTGCCATGTCTCATGCATGCATCATGTTGTTGCATACTGTTTGGTAATGTTTGTG
>NW_021271642.1:0-1799 GCF_002162155.2 Triticum dicoccoides
GGAACATTTGAAGCACGATGCTAAATTTTATTTATCATTTATCCTAACACCGTTGTATGGGTAATGTCATGATATTTCTCTCCCCTTCCCTGAAGGGTTTTCTACGTTATATCCTATCATGGATATCATGCCCCGCTTGTCCTAGGGAAGGATATACCCCTGTAATATGTGTGTATACACATTTTCCTCCCCATTGTTTTGATTAAACCTGGAAATCACCTTTCCTTTCCATTGGTTTATTTAAACCCTTTCTATGATCTATATGATATAAACAATAATAATTCCCTACTTGTGCAAACGCCTTGGTGTACAACTCGGTCAGTAAGACCCTGTTACTTTTGTTGATGACATTTCGGTAACCACCGATGGACGAGAACTTTACCTATTGGTCCGCCTCGTTCAACGAGCAGGAAAATGGTTCTCTCCGTCCCTCGCCCCTGGTACCGACATTGTGCCGACATAACTGATAGGCTACCCTCTGACATGCCTTGCTATTGTGACCGTGCGATATGTCACCGCTCCTATTTTTAACCCACATGGTGGGCCCGTAACCCACAGTTCCACAGGATCGAAACCTAACTCTCCTGTACACCCCCTGTTCCCAAAGTTATTCCTCACGCGTGGCCTCGTGTGTAATTCACGAGCCACCTTCTGATGAGATCATCAATTTGGTATCAGACGCAATACTTATTCCCATTGCTCTGAACCCCTTTCACACTTCGCTTCAGGCAACGAACGATTGCCTATGCGCTTGAAACTTCTATTTTGCACCTTCTTGCTTTGCTCTCGATATTGTCTTAAATTTCAATTCGAGAGTTACTTCCCGCCACCTTCCTCGTTGTTGTCTACCAGATAATCTACCCTGCAGAGATCCATTCTTCGGTGTACCCCCTTAATCTTTCGTTAGTACGATGAAATTTCCGAAGAAAGGATGATGACTTCATCATGATGACCTGAAGCAGAGAAAGGAAGACATCAATATAATGGGTCGACCTCTTCGAGAAGAGCAACCAAGACTGAGAAGATTCGTTAGAATTTCGTAACCAAATCCCTTCCCCCTTACTCCCGCTCCTAAATCTCGGGACGAGATTTCTTGTAGTGGAGGGGAATTGTGACGCCCGGGTAATTAAGCTACAGTGACCCTTTGCTAATGATGCCACGTCACCTCATTTACTGTTGATAATCTCTCGTTAGTTCAAAAACCGATTCAAATTCAAATTTAAAATAAAGACAAACAACAAAAGTTTTCAAACTTTAAAACTAAAATGTTCGAGTCGTGCTAAATAATGCAAAGGTGATTGTGGTGAAGAAACCCCACTTTTATAAAATGTTTAAATACTATTAGATGAATAAAACAGCAGCATAAATAGTTATTTAAATACCTTTTGTAATTAATAAAATGTCAAACTAAATTATTTGAGGACTAGACTTTTTGTGACAATGGCCTAAATTGAATTACTAAATTAGATGCCAAGTATATATTTTTTTTTTAAAAATAAAACAATAGGAAACAAAGGCAAAACATAAAAGAAAACTAACTAAGAGAAAAGAAATAAAAACAAAATCCAAAAATAAATAAAATGGGGGGGGGAGACAAATACCCCCCCTTCCCCCACTGGACCCCTTGGCCCAACTGGGCCATCGCCCAGCCAGGCCGGCCCACGCCTCTGGCCTAATTAGGCCTCCCCACCACCGAACCCTAACTCGTAACCCCCACCGACACCTCTCACTTCCCCCGCACGATCCCCACCCCCACTCTCTCGTCTCTCTCCCCCCATCCCCGATCTAGATCGGGATCG
>NW_021271642.1:2376-6958 GCF_002162155.2 Triticum dicoccoides
CTTTTAATCCGTAACTCGGATTAAAATATTTTCAACATGAAAGTTGCTTAGAACGACGGGACGATTCCGGATACGCAGTCCGTTCGTCCACCACACACCCCTAACATATCAAACACGCAACTTTCCCCCTCCGGTTCATCTGTCCGAAAACACGAAACACCGGGAATACTTTCCCGGATGTTTTCCCCCCTTCACCGGTATCACCTACTACCGCGTTAGGGCACACCGAACACCGCGTATTGCCTTGTTATATTTTGTGATGCTTTGTTTGCTCTGTATTCATTATTTCTTCCCCCTCTTCTCTCCGGTAGACTACGAGACCGACGCTGCTGCTGACCAGTTCGACTACGGAGTTGACGACCCCTCTCTCTTGCCAGAGCAACCAGGCAAGCCCCCCCCTTTGATCACCAGATATCGCCTACTCTTCTCTATACTGCTTGCATTAGAGTAGTGTAGCATGTTACTGCTTTCGTTAATCCTATTCTGATGCATAGCCTGTCATTGCTGCTACAATCATTGATACCTTACCCGCAATCCTAAATGCTTAGTATAGGATGCTAGTTTATCATCATTGGCCCTACATTCTTGTCAGTCTGCCTTGCTATACTATCGGGCCGTGATCACTTGGGAGATGATCACGGGTATATACTATACATACATACATACTATACAGATGGTGACTAAAGTCGGGTCAGCTCATTGAGTACCCGCAAGTGATTCTGACGAGGGGGCTGAAAGGACAGGTGGCTCCATCCCGGTAGAGGTGGGCCTGGGTTCCCGACGGCCCTCGACTGTTACTTTGTGGCGGAGCGACAGGGCAGGTTGAGACCACCTAGGAGACAGGTGGGCCTGGCCCTGTTCGGCGTTCGCGGATACATAACACGCTTAACGAGATCTTGGTATTTGATCTGAGTCGGCTACGAGCCTATACGCACTAACCATCTACGTGGGAGTAGTTATGGGTATCCCGACGTCGTGGTATCAGCCGAAGCACTTCAGACGTCAGCACGGAGCGGCGCGCGCCGAATTGGACTGGAACGCCACTAGGCTAGGTCTGCTTTCGGCCGCCCTCGCAATGTGCAGGTGTGCTATGGGCGATGGGCCCAGACCCCTGTGCGCTTAGGTTTAGACCGGCGTGCTGGCCTCTCTGTGGTGCCTAGGTGGGGCTGCGACGTGTTGATCTTCCGAGGCCAGGCATGACCCAGGAAAGTGTGTCCGGCCAAATGGGATCGAGCGTGTTGGGTTATGTGGTGCACCCCTGCAGGGAAGTTAATCTATTCGAATAGCCGTGATCTTCGGTAACAGGACGACTTGGAGTTGTACCTTGACCTTATGACAACTAGAACCGGATACTTAATAAAACACACCCTTCCAAGTTCCACAGACAACCCGGTGATCACTTTTCTACAGGGCGACGAGGAGAGGATCGCCGGGTAGGATTATGCTATGAGATGCTATTTGGATATGCTACTTGGAGATGCTACTTGGAGGACTTCCATCTATTCTCTTCTACATGCTGCAAGACGGAGGCTGCCAGAAGCGTAGTCTTCGATAGGACTAGCTATCCCCCTCTTATTCCGGCATTCTGCAGTTCAGTCCACTGATATGGCCTCCTTACACATATACCCATGCATATGTAGTGTAGTTCCTTGCTTGCGAGTACTTTGGATGAGTACTCACGGTTGCTTTCTTCCCCCTTTTTCCCCTTTCCTTTCTTTCTGGTTGTCACAACCAGATGCTGGAGTCCAGGAGCCAGACGCCACCGTCGACGACGACCCCTACTACACCGGAGGTGCCTACTACTACGTGCTGCCCGCTGACGACGACCAGGAGTAGTTTAGGAGGATCCCAGGCAGGAGGCCTGCGCCTCTTTCGATCTGTATCCCAGTTTGTGCTAGCCATCTTATGGCAACTTGTTTAACTTATGTCTGTACTCAGATATTGTTGCTTCCGCTGACTCGTCTATGATCGAGCACTTGTATTCGAGCCCTCGAGGCCCCTGGCTTGTATTATGATGCTTGTATGACTTATTTTATTTGTAGAGTTGTGTTGTGATATCTTCCCGTGAGTCCCTGATCTTGATCGTACACATTTGCGTGCATGATTAGTGTACGATTAAATCGGGGGCGTCACAAAAGTTTTACCCGGTGAAATACCAGATGAGTATGACTCGTGAAATCTTCCGAGTTCACACATATTAAGGAAGGCATAGGTTCAACCCATCCGGGCATCTTACGAACATATACCACGAACTTCAGGGTAATTAATACAAGCTCGAAAGTAGAGCATTGTTGGTCAAGCAGAGGATACAATGTACCAAAGGCATTATGTATCAGGGGAAAGAGCTCACAAGGTGATTAATTATGAAGGACATAAAATCCAACAAAGGAACCGATGGTCCACAACGGAGCTGGTGTGGGTATCGGTACTCTATCAAAGGAAGAAGGAATGCAAGTGCACCGGATTATAGAAACAACTGACTAACTCAATTGTCAAATGCAAAGGAATTAAGATTCCCAAATCAAGGGATCAGAAGCAATGCTCTGATTAGGGATGGATAAGTTGAATAGCCTTAGGGTACAATCAACGACAATTGGATTGGTCGAGAACCAATTCCAGTTAAAAGAATGGCAGCTCGGCCGGAAAGGTAATTTATAAGGATCAATGATGTTTGCGGGTATTCGCAAACATATTGAGTCAACAGACTCAAAATGATAATGACAAGGAATGTCATTAAGACTACGAGACTTATGGGATTAACCATAATGCAAGCAAGCAAGAATTTCAAGAGCCAAAGGCTCCAGAGGATTTTCGGAAGATCGAATATTATTTTGAAGACTTTTGTGAAACTCATGAACAACTGGGGATAAGCGGTTACTCGACAAGTGCGAGAATTATCCATAGGGGTATTCAGGTGACAAGGAATTGCAAGACAGTAGGCACAAGATATTCTCGGATCAATAGAGAGAATTTCTGTTACGCCCCCGATTCAATCGTACACTAATCATGCACGCAAATGTGTACGATCAAGATCAGGGACTCACGGGAAGATATCACAACACAACTCTACAAATAAAATAAGTCATACAAGCATCATAATACAAGCCAGGGGCCTCGAGGGCTCGAATACAAGTGCTCGATCATAGACGAGTCAGCGGAAGCAACAATATCTGAGTACAGACATAAGTTAAACAAGTTGCCTTAAGAAGGCTAGCACAAACTGGGATACAGATCGAAAGAGGCGCAGGCCTCCTGCCTGGGATCCTCCTAAACTACTCCAGGTCGTCGCCAGCGGGCAGCACGTAGTAGTAGGCACCTACGGTGTAGTAGGGGTCGTCGTCGACGGTAGCGTCTGGCTCCTGGACTCCAGCATCTGGTTGTGACAACCAGAAAGAAAGGAAAGGGAAAAAGGGGGGTAGAAAGCAACCGTGAGTACTCATCCAAAGTACTCGCAAGCAAGGAACTACACTACATATGCATGGGTATATGTGTAAGGAGGCCATATCAGTGGACTGAACTGCAGAATGCCAGAATAAGAGGGGGATAACTAATCCTGTCGAAGACTACGCTTCTGGTCACCTTCGTCCTGCATCAAGTATAAGAGAGCAGATTGAAGTCCTCCAAGTAGCATCTCCAAGTAACATCTTCAAGTAGCATCGCATAGCATAATCCTACCCGGCGATCCTCTCCTCATTTCCCTGAGGTAGAGCGACCACCGGTTGTATCTGGCACTTGGAAGGGTGTGTTTTATTAAGTATCCGGTTCTAGTTGTCATAAGGTCAAGGTACAACTCCAAGTCGTCCTGTTACCGAAGATCACGGCTATTCGAATAGATTAACTTCCCTGCAGGGGTGCACCACATAGCCCAACACGCTCGATCCCATTTGGCCGGACACACTTTTCGGGGTCATGCCCGGCCGCGGAAGATCAACACGTCGCAGCCCCACCTAGGCAAAACAGAGAGGCCAGCACGCCGGTCTAAACCTAAGCGCGCAGGGGTCTGGGCCCATCGCCCTGAGCACACCTGCACGTTGCGTGGGCGGCCGAAAGCAGACCTAGCCTAGTGGCGTTCCAGTCCAATTCGGCGCGCGCCGCTCCGTCGCTGACGTCTGAAGTGCTTCGGCTGATACCACGACGTCGGGATACCCATAACTACTCCCACGTAGATGGTTAGTGCGTATAGGCTCGTAGCCAGACTTAGATCAAATACCAAGATCTCGTTAAGCGTGTTAAGTGTCCGCGAACGCCGAACAGGGCCAGGCCCACCTCTCTCCTAGGCGGTCTCAACCTGCCCTGTCGCTCCGCCACAAAAGATCCACACAGAGGGCCGTCGGGACAAAGGTCATTTCAGCCCCCAATCCGTGAATCACTCGCGGGTACTCTTCGAGCTAACCCGACTTTAGTCACCATCTGTATAGTATGTATGTATAGTATATACCCGTGATCACCTCCCAGGTGATCACGGCCCGATAGTATAGCAAGGCAGACTGACAAGAATGTAGGGCCGATGATGGTAAACTAGCATCCTATACTAAGCATTTAGGATTGCAGATAAGGTATCAACAGGTGTAGCAACAATGAC
>NW_021271642.1:9099-14147 GCF_002162155.2 Triticum dicoccoides
CTGAAGCAGGGTGCGAAAGGGTTCAGAGCAACGGGAATAAGTATTGCGTCCGATACCGGAATAGATCAGCAGGCAAGTGGCCCGTGAATTACATACAAAGTCAAGCGTGAGGATTATCTTTGGAAACGTGGTGTACAGGAGAGTCAAGTTTCGATCCTGTGGAACTGTGGGTTATGGGCCCACCATGTGGTTAAAAGTAGAAAGGTTGGTGACATCTTGCACGATCATGTAAGCTAGGCATGTCAGAGGAGAGTCTGAGGGTCATGTCGGCAACAACATAGGTACCAAGGGCGAGGGACGAAGAGAACCAATTTCCTGCTCGTTGAACGAGGCGGACCAATAGGCAAGGTTCTCGTCCATCGGTGGTTACCGGAATGTCATCAACAATAGTAATAGGGTCTTACTTACAGAGTGGTATAACGAGGTGCTTACCTAAGCAGGGGATTATCACTGCTTAGATTATATCTATCCCAAGAAGGGTCAAACAGACCCATGGAAAGGAAAATGTGATCATTAGGTTAAACAGGACAATGGAAAGGAAAAATGTGTTTAAACACATATTTCAGGGGTATATCCTTCCCAAGGACAAGCAGAGCAAGATATCCGTGTCAGGATATAATGTAGAAAACTCTTTAGGTAGGGGAGAGAATTTTCATGACATTGCCCATACAACGGTGTTTGGGCAATTGAGCAAGAATCATTTAGCATTGGGCTTCGAATGTTCTTGTTGAAAATCAGAGTATCACAGACATGCTTCGAGATAGCATTGACATGGCCTTCAGGTGAATATCAGACTTTGGAATCACGAAGGATCCATCAGGAATAACTTGTAGAATCAGTATTACAATTTCCTCATGGACGAACGGATAACCTTGCTGAAAAGGAATCTATAATGATAGGTCCTCCAGCCGGGGGGGGGGTGCTAGGCATGACATCATGCTACCGGGTCATCAAAGGATCAACATCATAACTCTTGGAAAGTTGTCCCAACCATCATATCTGACCGAGATTCAGATCCGATTGGTGTCAGGATACCTCAAACTTAGGATACCTGAGAAGAAAAGGCGCAACGCAAATTGACGAGATGACATTGTAAGATTCTCGGGGAAATGAACTATGAAGTGATTTCCGTTATCAAGAGTCCATCATTATCCCAAGGAGAGGACAAGGAGGTGTCTGGTGAGCTCAACGGCAATTCATCGACATTACCAAAAGATGGATTTCCACAATTAAGTGAACAAGGATATAACATTTGGCATATCAAATGATATAAGGAAGTATGCTCGAGGAAAACATACACAATTAAACATTGGTTGAAAGGTGCGCCCGAAATATGGGTTGGGTTGCACGACCAAAGTCAGAATGGTGATTCAACAATCAATAGCCTAAGAATGAACCTTCGACCATTAACTTCAAAAAAAAATAGGGTTGCTAGAAGGAAAGAATCCAAACAACACCGTCCACTTGTTGGAATTATCACGGGGACCAAGAAAAAATGGTGATGGTGAGAAGTATTTCTATGTCAAGAATTCTCAAGAGGTGGAACAAATCTCAGAACATTCTTGACATAAAGTATGGTAATACTCCAAGGTAAATAAGAACAATTGCTGGATAGCAAGGAACTCAAGGTATAACACCAAACATGAACAAGCTTGTGTTGGTGGGAAGGCAATAAAGTGGTCGATGATGATACAATTCATCGAGGGCAAGGATGGTATTTCTCATCATGAATTCAATTGATACCCTGGATGAGCTCAGAATGGTGATGATCACGACACCTTTGTCGCGAGAGTTCATGAAGATGTAATCGATCGGCGACGACATCAAGTCAAAGTAATGATGAAGCGAAAGGTTATTGGAACCAAGGGTACGACACAAACTCGAAACCAAGCTTGTTGTTCAAGGCGAAATGATATGACAATGAGGATCGACGTAAGGTTAGTCCATCGTCGAAAAGTGTGCTCCGAGAGGAAGGACCGGGTAGCACAGTTAAAATAATCACGACAATGATATAGCCAAACAGGCTAGGAATGGCGTGGTCGGGTACAAACTCGTACTTATAGAAGCTTACTGAAGAGTTGTTGAACCGTAGTGCGGTCTCGGTTCATTTATCGGTGTCTTTGAGTGTTTAATAACTCAGAGCCCGTGAAAAATTGGAATCAGTGGGAAGGTAGTACTTGATGAAGAGCTCACAAGAAGTTATGCAGTTCCATGATAATCTCGAGATACCAGGGGTAATACTCGATGACATATCAAAGTAGAGGTTGGACGGGGGTTATTGCTCTACAGAAGACAAGTGCTAAAACTTGCACGAGAAATGGTATTTAAAAGAGAACATGGTCGGAACCACGATTGCAAAAGGCCAGATCCTAGATATAAGATGAACCTATACCGAAGGAATAATTCATTTAAGAGAAGCTTTAATGATAAGATATACATCGTGTCCATGGGCATGAACACAAAGTTCAAGGTCGACTCCCACTTCTTCAATGTATAACCTTCCATTCACTTCTCGCTTTGATAAAGGCATTAGTGTTGAAAGTTTTACCTGGTGAAATACCAGATGAGTATGACTAGTGAAAACTTCCGAGTTCACACATATAAAGGAAGGCATAGGTTCAACCCGTCAGGGTATCATGGAAACATATACCACAAGCTTCAGTAGTAAATGCCACCAGCTTGAAAGCAGAGCATGGTTGGCCAAGCAGAGGATACAACTTAACAAAGGTATTATGTATCAGGGGAAGAACTCACAAAGTGATCAAGTGTGAAGGTCATTGTCGGATAACAATCCAACAAAGGACCTGATGGTCCACAAAGGATCCGATATGAGTATCGATACTCAACCAGAAGAGGAAGGAATGCAGATGCAACAGGTTATGGAAGCATCTGAATAATTCACAGCTTAAATGCAAAGGAATTATGATTTCCAAAACGAAGGATCAGAAGCAATGCTCTGATTAGGGGTGGATAAGTTGAATAGCCTTAGGGTACAATCAACAACAATTGGATTGGTCGAGAACCAATTCCAGTTAAAAGAATGGCATCTCAGCCAGAAAGGTAATTTATAAGGATCAATGATGATTGCGGGTATTCGCAAACATATTGAGTCAACAGACTGAAAATGATAATGACAAGGAATGTCAATATGACTACGAGACTTATGGGATTAACCATAATGCAAGCAAGCAAGAATTTCAAGAGCCAAAGGCTCCAGAGGATTTTCGGAAGATCGAATTGTATTTTGAAGACTTTTGTGACACATATGAACAACTGGGGTTGAGCGGATACTCGACAAGTGCGAGGATTTATTTGAAGGGGTATTCAAGTGGCAAGGAACTACTAGGCAGTAGGCACAAAGTATTCTCGGAACAATAGAGAAAACTTCGGGGTATCTTGTAATAACAAGATCAATGGGGGATGATCGTATGAATGGCAAGTGTAAGTAGTTATCCATACGGATTTATCGGTGGTCAGGAATAGCAAAAGTGATGGGCACAAAGTCTCGAGAGAACATCAGAGAGTATCTCCGAATTCTTCTGGTTAACAGACGATCATCTGAAGTGAGGGGCTCTCCGGGAGAAAATACCCGCGAAAACCTAAAGTTAGTTTTGTTTTTAGCAAAATCGTTTAACCCGAATAGAAGAGAGTTCAGAATCCCAGAGTAAAGATCGAGGAGTAAAAGATCCTAATACCACCCGATGGCGACGTGTGCCCGTAAGACACACAGCCATGTTAGTAAAAGTTTTGCAATGTCTAGACTCAACTTCGGCCAAGGAGTTGGAAAGGGGGATTCCTACAGGCAGTCGGCTCTGATACCAACTTGTTACGCCCCCGATTCAATCGTACACTAATCATGCACGCAAATGTGTACGATCAAGATCAGGGACTCACGGGAAGATATCACAACACAACTCTACAAATAAAATAAGTCATACAAGCATCATAATACAAGCCAGGGGCCTCGAGGGCTCGAATACAAGTGCTCGATCATAGACGAGTCAGCGGAAGCAACAATATCTGAGTACAGACATAAGTTAAACAAGTTGCCTTAAGAAGGCTAGCACAAACTGGGATACAGATCGAAAGAGGCGCAGGCCTCCTGCCTGGGATCCTCCTAAACTACTCCAGGTCGTCGCCAGCGGGCAGCACGTAGTAGTAGGCACCTCCGGTGTAGTAGGGGTCGTCGTCGACGGTAGCGTCTGGCTCCTGGACTCCAGCATCTGGTTGTGACAACCAGAAAGAAAGGAAAGGGAAAAAGGGGGGTAGAAAGCAACCGTGAGTACTCATCCAAAGTACTCGCAAGCAAGGAACTACACTACATATGCATGGGTATATGTGTAAGGAGGCCATATCAGTGGACTGAACTGCAGAATGCCAGAATAAGAGGGGGATAACTAATCCTGTCGAAGACTACGCTTCTGGTCACCTTCGTCCTGCATCAAGTATAAGAGAGCAGATTGAAGTCCTCCAAGTAGCATCTCCAAGTAACATCTTCAAGTAGCATCGCATAGCATAATCCTACCCGGCGATCCTCTCCTCATTTCCCTGAGGTAGAGCGACCACCGGTTGTATCTGGCACTTGGAAGGGTGTGTTTTATTAAGTATCCGGTTCTAGTTGTCATAAGGTCAAGGTACAACTCCAAGTCGTCCTGTTACCGAAGATCACGGCTATTCGAATAGATTAACTTCCCTGCAGGGGTGCACCACATAGCCCAACACGCTCGATCCCATTTGGCCGGACACACTTTTCGGGGTCATGCCCGGCCGCGGAAGATCAACACGTCGCAGCCCCACCTAGGCAAAACAGAGAGGCCAGCACGCCGGTCTAAACCTAAGCGCGCAGGGGTCTGGGCCCATCGCCCTGAGCACACCTGCACGTTGCGTGGGCGGCCGAAAGCAGACCTAGCCTAGTGGCGTTCCAGTCCAATTCGGCGCGCGCCGCTCCGTCGCTGACGTCTGAAGTGCTTCGGCTGATACCACGACGTCGGGATACCCATAACTACTCCCACGTAGATGGTTAGTGCGTATAGGCTCGTAGCCAGACT
>NW_021271642.1:16372-20381 GCF_002162155.2 Triticum dicoccoides
GGCCTATAGGCCAGGGGATTGGGCGAGGCCGGTTGGGCCGGTGGGTTGGTCCAGTGGGGGGTTGTGGCCTGCTGGGCCGAAGCCCAGTGGGGGGGGGGGTTGTTTCCTTTTTTTTTTAGCTTTGTTTTCTGTTTTTTATATATATATATATACTTTGCTTTCTTTTAGTTTCCTATTATTTTAGTTTTAGTAAATTACCAAAGTGGCACCTAAATAGGATTTTACAAATTATGCCACTGCCACAATAGTTTAATACTTATAACAATTTAGTTTTGAAAATGTTTATTATTTTTAAAGCATTAAAATAATTGTTTTCTTTTACTACTCTTTTATTCATTTAACAGTATTTAAACATTTTATAAAAGTGTGGTTTCTCCACCATAATTATCTATGCAATATTTGGTTCACTCCGAACATTTTAGTTTTAATATTTGAAAACTTTTATTGTTTGCCTATTTTTGAATTTGAATTTGAATCGGTTTCGAACTAACTCGAGATTAGCAACTATAAACGAGGTGACGTGGCACCATTAGCAGAGGATCACTGTAGCTTAATTACCCGGGCGTCACAATTTCGGGGTATCTTGTAATAACAAGATCAACTGGGAATAAAAGTAAGAACGTCAAGTGTATGTATTTATCCATAGGGATATTTCGATGGTAGGGAATTGCAAAAGCAACGAACACAAAGTCTCAAAAGAGTTTCGGCGAGTAACTTCGAAATCTTCTGGTGTAGCCGGCGATCACCTGGACTGAAGGGGCTCTCCGGGAGAAAGTATTTTCGAGAACCTAAAGTCGGATTTTAGTAAAAATCGTTTAACCCGAATAGAAGAGATGTCAGAGTCCCAGAGCATAGGTCGAGGAATAAAAGATCCTACTACCACCCAATGGCGACGTGGGCCCGTAAGGCACACAGCCAAGTTAGTAAAAGTTTTGCAATGACTAGACTCAACTTCGGCCAAGGAGTTGGAAAGGGGGATTCCTACAGGCAGTCGGCTCTGATACCAACTTGTGACGCCCCCGATTTAATTGTACACTAATCATGCACGCAAATGTGTACGATCAAGGTCAGGGACTCACGGGAAGATATCACAACACAACTCTACAAATAAAATAAGTCATACAAGCATCATAATACAAGCCAGGGGCCTCGAGGGCTCGAATACAAGTGCTCAATCATAGACGAGTCAGCGGAAGCAACAATATCTGAGTACAGACATAAGTTAAACAAGTTTGCCTTAAGAAGGCTAGCACAAACTGGGATATAGATCGAAAGAGGCGCAGGCCTCCTGCCTGGGATCCTCCTAACTACTCCTGGTCGTCGTCAGCGGGCTGCACGTAGTAGGGGCACCTCCGGTGTAGTAGGGGTCGTCGTCGACGGTGGCGTCTGGCTCCTGGACTCCAGCATCTGGTTGCGACAACCAGAAAGAAAGGAAAGGGGAAAAAGGGGGGAGAAAGCAACCGTGAGTACTCATCCAAAGTACTCGCAAGCAAGGAGCTACACTACATATGCATGGGTATATGTGTAAGGAGGCCATATCAGTGGACTGAACTGCAGAATGCCAGAATAAGGGGGGATAGCTAGTCTTATCGAAGACTACGCTTCTGGCAGCCTCCGTCTTGCAGCATGTAGAAGAGAGTAGACTGAAGTCCTCCAAATAGCATCTCCAAGTAGCATCTCCAGTAGCATCGGATAGCATAATCCTACCCGGCGATCCTCCTCTCGTCGCCCTGTAGAAAAGCGATCACCGGGTTGTCTGTGGAACTTGGAAGGGTGTGTTTTATTAAGTATCCGGTTCTAGTTGTCATAAGGTCAAGGTACAACTCCAAGTCGTCCTGTTACCGAAGATCATGGCTATTCGAATAGATTAACTTCCCTGCAGGGGTGCACCACATAACCCAACACGCTCGATCCCATTTGGCCGGACACACTTTCCTGGGTCATGCCCGGCCGCGGAAGATCAACACGTCGCAGCCCCACCTAGGCACAACAGAGAGGCCAGCACGCCGGTCTAAACCTAAGCGCACAGGGGTCTGGGCCCATCGCCCATAGCACACCTGCACGTTGCGAGGGCGGACGAAAGCAGACCTAGCCTAGTGGCGTTCCAGTCCAATTCGGCGCGCGCCGCTCCGTCGCTGACGTCTGAAGTGTTTCGGCTGATACCACGACGTCGGGATACCCATAACTACTCCCACGTAGATGGTTAGTGCGTATAGGCTCGTAGCCAACTCAGATCAAATACCAAGATCTCGTTAAGCGTGTTAAGTTTCCGCGAACGCCGAACAGGGCCAGGCCCACCTGTCTCCTAGGTGGTCTCAACCTGCCCTGTCGCTCCGCCACAAGTAACAGTCGGGGGCCGTCGGGAACCCAGGCCCACCACTACCTGGATGGAGCCACCTGCCCCTTCAGCCCCCATCGTCAGAATCACTTGCGGGTACTCAATGAGCTGACCCGACTTTAGTCACCATCTGTATAGTATGTATGTATGTATAGTATATACCCGTGATCACCTCCCAAGTGATCACGGCCCGATAGTATAGCAAGGCAGACTGACAAGAATGTAGGGCCAATGATGATAAACTAGCATCCTATACTAAGCATTTAGGATTGCAGGTAAGGTATCAACAGATTTAGCGACAATGTCAGGCTATGCATCAGAATAGGATTAACGAAAGCAGTAACATGCTACACTACTCTAATGCAAGCAGTATAGAGGAGAATAGGCGATATCTGGTGATCAAGGGGGGGGCTTGCCTGGTTGCTCTGGCAAGAGAGAGGGGTCGTCAACTCCGTAGTCGAACTGGTCAGCAGCAGCGTCGGTCTCGTAGTCTACCGGAGAGAAGAGGGGGAAGAAATAATGAATACGGAGCAAACAAAGCACCACAAAATATATCAAGGCAATACGCGGTGTTCGGTGTGCCCTAACGCGGTAGTAGGTGATACCGGTGAAGGGGGGAAACATCCGGGAAAGTATTCCCGGTGTTTCGTGTTTTCGGGCAGAGGAGCCGGAGGGGGAAAGTTGCGAGTTTGATAGGTTAGGGGTGTGTGGCGGACGAACGGACTGCGTATCCGGATTTGTCTCGTCGTTCTGAGCAACTTTCATGTTGAAAATATTTTAATCCGAGTTACGGATTAAAAGATATGATTTTCTAAAGATTTTATTAATTTTTAGAATTTATTTAACTATTTAATTCTAACATTATCCGGAATAGTGTATGCTGACGTCATCATGACGTCAGCATGACGTCAGCAGTCAACAGGGAGTTGACTGGGTCAATCTGACGTGTGGGTCCCGCATGTCATACACTATTTTAGTTAACTAACAGTTAATTAGGTTAATTAGTGATTAGGTTAACCTAATTACAATTAATTAACTTAAATAATTCCTTAATTAATTAATTTTATGATTATTATTATTATTTATTTATTTTGATATTCTCTTTTTTTAACGTTTTGGGGCCGTGGGGCCCATCTGTCATAGGCCCCAGGGGCCTTGGCAGGTTTGGTCCAGCGGGTGCGGGCGCACCCGAGCGAGCACTCGCCCGCAGGGCGGGACGAGGCCGCCGGGGCACGGGGCCATGGGGCGCCGGCCGGAGCAGGATGCGGTGGTGGTTCGTCGCCACGGCGAGGCCACGGAGGGGCGCAAGGCGCCGGCCGGCGACAGGGGGCATGGCCAGGGCCGCAAGTACGCGGCCAGAGAGCAGCTCGGGATGGCCGGAGCGGCAGCGGGAGGCGGCTAAGCGGCACCGGACGCGGCCGGAGGTGGGAACCGGACCGGGCGACGGCGACGGGCAGGCTGGTGCGGGGCCGCGGTTGACGACGTTGGCCGGCGAGCAGGGGCAGGGGGAGGTGAAGGCGCGCGCGGGCTACAGCAGGCGCAACTTCGGGTAGGGCGAGCGCGAGCTCGGTCGCGGGGGTTCGGCGGAGCGCGTGCGTTCGGTGACGAGGGAAAGAGAAGAGGCTGGGGGCCTCACCGAGCAACGTAGGGCACAGGGCAGTGGGGGTCGAG
>NW_021271642.1:20391-21003 GCF_002162155.2 Triticum dicoccoides
GGGCCGCAAGTACGCGGCCAGAGAGCAGCTCGGGATGGCCGGAGCGGCAGCGGGAGGCGGCTAAGCGGCACCGGACGCGGCCGGAGGTGGGAACCGGACCGGGCGACGGCGACGGGCAGGCTGGTGCGGGGCCGCGGTTGACGACGTTGGCCGGCGAGCAGGTGCAGGGGGAGGTGAAGGCGCGCGCGGGCTACAGCAGGCGCAACTTCGGGTAGGGCGAGCGCGAGCTCGGTCGCGGGGGGTTCGGCGGAGCGCGTGCGTTCGGTGACGAGGGAAAGAGAAGAGGCTGGGGGCGTCATCGAGCAACGTAGGGCACAGGGCAGTGGGGGTCGAGGAGGAGGACGGGGACGGCGATGTGGTGGTGGCGACGGGCGTCGGGTGACTTCGGGGCTCGGCAACGGAGTGGCGGTGGGCGTCCAGCGAGGCGACGCCGTGGAGAAGGACGAAGGCGCGGCGGAAGGAAAACGCGAGGAGGAGGCCGGAGGTTGGTGCTCGGCGCCGTCGGGCGGCGACTATCTCCGGGCGCGGGCGCTCTGAGAGGAGGGGAGCGAGTAGCGAGGGGAAGTGGGGGTCTTCGCCCCGATCCAGATTGGATCGGGAGGGGGGAAGAGG
>NW_021271643.1:0-2472 GCF_002162155.2 Triticum dicoccoides
GAGTTGTGCTCAGACGCATGGCGGGCCATCCACAAAGGTGACAAGGACAAGCGTGCCCAAATGAGAGGTGTGCCACACCATCAAGGCAGCGCCAACTTATATCAATACGGGCGGAACTGGGTATGTGGTTTGCTTCATGATTCATGCAATTCATTCTGTCATGCTAGCTTGAGCCCTTTAATTTCTAATACTATAGTCCTCTCTTTTAGGCGGAATACAATATGGCACCGGTGCCAGAGGTGTTCGACCTCTATGCCATGGCCCATAGTGCCCCGTACAAGAAGGCCAAGGCATTCTCTGCATCTGACCTCGGTCATCCAGAGAACTTCACCAACATCTCCTCCCACAACAAGCTCGTGAAGTATAGAGATGAGGAGAAGGCGAGCAAAGGGAAGGACTTTAACCCGAGCGGTCCGTTTGATCCGGAGCTGGTGATGATATCTGGTGGCTGGAGGTCCCATGGCTCGATAGCCATTGGAGATGGACTTATCCGTTGTCCTTGCACTCTCCCGAAGATCAAGGCGCGCCAAACAAGCTCAGATCCTGAGATAAGGCCTCGTCCACGGCCAATCGAGCTTGCCTTCCAGGTTAGTTGTACACTCAGATTTCTTTCAAGCATTACATTGTGTGTGCATCCATCGATGATTACAATGCTAACGAGGAGTGGTGTTGCAGGCTGCTCTTCAAAGTGAGAGAGATAGAACCCAGGCACTTATGGCGGAGAGGGACCGGATGGCAGAGGAGAAGCAGCGGGAGTTGGAGGAGAGAATGACAAGGTTGATGGAGGAGGAGAGGGCACAGAATGACATGCAGAATCGGGCCATGTACGAGCTCCTCATGGTAAGTTTCTTCTTCATATTAGCCAAATCATTCACTTCATGTTCTTTTCATTACTAACTAGTATACTGACCCGTGAAAACCAAATGTGCAGTCTGTGTGCAAAAAGGCATGTAGTATTAACATTTGAGTGTCGTCATGCTAACGAGACATTGCAAATGATCTTTGGTGCAGCGTGCCTCCAGACAAGCATCACACGACCCTTCTCCAAGTGGTGGTACCGGCACGAGCCACGCCGGTGCTTCACCTCTGTGATGACGGTAAGTTTTCTCTAGTGTTTTGCTTACCAAATGCATAAAGACCTAGACTTAGCTTTATTTCCTCCAAAATGCTTAGACTTAGCTTATCTTCCTCCAAAATGACATAATTAGCTTACTTAGCTCCAAAATGATCTATACTTAGCTTTGTTTCCTCCAAAATGACCTAAGTTCGCTCTAATATGCTAAGTTATCTCTAATATGCTTAGTTACCTAGGTTTGCTAAGAAATGACATACACTTAGCTTACTTATGTAAAAAATGGCATAATTAGCTTACTTAGGATTGAAATGGCATAACAACCTTGGTAACCTCATATATGTCATATACTTAGCTTATTTTCCTCGAAAATGACATAATAAGCTTAATTAGCTCCAAAATGATCAATGTTATGTAAGTTATCTACAAAATGACCTAAGTTGGCTCTAAAATGCTAAATTAGCTCTAATATGCTTAGTTACCTAGGTTAGCTCAATAAATACCTATACTTAGCTTACTTATGTAAAAAAATGGCATAATATGCTTAGTTAACTCAAAAATGGCATAATTAGCCAGGTTAGCTCCAAAATGACCCATTTTACCTAGGTTAGCTCAAATATGATCCATTTTACCTAGGTTACCTCCAAAATGAACAAGTTTACCTAGGTTAGCTCCAATATGATCCATTTTAGCTAGGTTAGCTCCAAAATGACCAATCTTACCTACGTTAGCTCAAAAATGGCATAATTACTCATGTTAGCACAAAAATGACCTATACTTACCTTATTTTCCTCTAAATTGACATAATTAGCTTAGTTAGCTCAAAAATGTCATAATTACATATGTAAGCTCTAATATGATCCATTCTAGTTTTCTTCTTCTAACTTTCTTGTTTCCCATTTTGCAGATTTCATTTACTTCACGGAAGCTTGCATGGATGGATTGCTTCTTTTTCTTTTTTGCTTTTCTTTCATATTGATGAACAATGTGGAACTTGTTATATGGATGGATGGATATGTGTTGGACGAACAATGTGAAACTATTGTAATATGTATTGATGGAACTATGTGTTGATTATGTATTCATGAAACTTGTGTGTTGGATATGTCATATGTGTGCTGTGAAATTGCCCTGTGAAAAAAATATGTCATATATTTTGCTGTGAAATTGCTTGGATATAAGAAAAAACAGAAAAAGAGGCAATACAACCTCTTTGTCGTCTGACACCGACGGCAAAGGGCTCTTTGCCATTTGCCACGGACGGCAAATAGACCACGTGACAGCGACCTGTGCAACCCGGGAGCTATACCATTTGGTTCCTTTGCCGTCTGTGGCAGACGACAAAGGCTGCCGTTAGCCACCTAACATGGCTAACGCCCGTTCATTACCATCCAGATTCT
>NW_021271643.1:2482-26116 GCF_002162155.2 Triticum dicoccoides
AGTCCAAGAAAGGGTTCTTGCCTGTATTGCAAGGTGTGAGATTGAGCTCGGCTCAATGCCCGACCACGGCAGAAGATAAAGAAGAGATGAGTGTCATCCCCTATGCCTCAGCCATAGGATCTATTATGTATGCCATGATGTGTACCAGACCTGATGTAAACCTTGTCATGAGTTTGGTAGGAAGGTACCAAAGTAATCCCGGCAAGGAACACTGGACAGCGGTCAAGAATATCCTGAAGTACCTGAAAAGGTCAAAGGACATGTTTCTCGTCTATGGAGGTGACGAAGAGCTTGTCGTAAAGGGTTACGTCGACGCTAGCTTCGACATAGATCTGGATGACTCTAAGTCACAAACCGGATACGTGTATATGTTGAATCGTGGAGCAGTAAGCTGGTGCAGTTGCAAGCAGAGCGTCGTGGCGGGATCTACATGTGAAGCGGAGTACATGGCAGCCTCGGAGGCAGCGCATGAAGCAATATGGATGAAGGAGTTCATCACCGACCTGGGAGTCATACCCAATGCGTCGGGGCCAATCACTCTCTTCTGTGACAATAGTGGAGCTATTGCCCTTGCCAAGGAGCCCGGGTTTCACAAGAAGACCAGGCACATCAAGCATCGTTTCAACTCCATCCGTAAAAATGTTCAAGATGGAGACATAGATATTTGCAAAGTACATACGGATCTGAATGTCGCAGATCCGTTGACTAAACCTCTTCCGCGAGCAAAACATGATCAACACCAGAACTCTATGGGTGTTCGATTCATCACAATGTAACTAGATTATTGACTATAGTGCAAGTGGGAGACTGTTGGAAATATGCCCTAGAGGCAATAATAAAAGGATTATTATTATATTTCCTTGTTCATGATAATTGTCTTTTATTCATGCTATAATTGTATTATCCGGAAATCGTAATACATGTGTGAATACATAGACCACAATATGTCCCTAGTGAGCCTCTAGTTGACTAGCTCGTTGATCAACAGATAGTCATGGTTTCCTGACTATGGACATTTGATGTCATTGATAACGGGATCACATCATTAGGAGAATGATGTGTGGACAAGACCCAATCCTAAGCATAGCACAAGATCGTGTAGTTCGTTTGCTAGAGCTTTTCCAATGTCAAGTATCATTTCCTTAGACCATGAGATCGTGTAACTCCCGGATACCGTAGAGTGCTTTGGATGTACCAAACGTCACAACGTAACTGGGTGACTATAAAGGTGCACTACAGGTATCTCCGAAAGTGTCTGTTGGGTTGACACGGATCGAGACTGGGATTTGTCACTCCGTATGACGGAGAGGTATCTCTGGGCCCACTCGGTAATGCATCATCATAATGAGCTCAAAGTGACCAAGTGTCTGGTCACGAGATCATGCATTACAGTACGAGTAAAGTGACTTGCCGGTAACGAGATTGAACGAGGTATTGGGATACCGACGATCGAATCTCGGGCAAGTAAACGTACCGATTAACAAAGGGAATTGTATACTTGGTTGCTTGAATCCTCGACATCGTGGTTCATCCGATGAGATCATCGAGGAGCATGTGGGAGCCAACATGGGTATCCAGATCCCGCTGTTGGTTATTGACCGAAGAGCAGTCTCGGTCATGTCTGCGTGTCTCCCGAACCCATAGGGTCTACACACTAAAGGTTCGGTGATGCTAGGGTTGTAAAGATATTAGCATGCAGCAAACAAAAAGTTGTTCGGAGTCCCGGATGAGATCCCGGACGTCACGAGGAGTACCGTAATGGTCCGGAGGTAAAGAATTATATATGGGAAGTTGAGTTTCGGCCATCGGGAAAGTTTCGGGGGTCACCGGTATTGTACAGGGACCACTGGAAGGGTCCCGGGGTCCACCGGGTGGGGCCACCCATCCCGGAGGGCCCCATGGGCTGAAGTGGGAGGGGAACCAGCCCCTGGTGGGCTGGTGCGCCCCTCCTGGGCCCCCCTCTGCGCCTAGGGTTGGGAACCCTAGGGGAGGGGGCGCCTCCACTTGCCTTGGGGGCAAGTTTCCCCCCTTGGCGCCGCCCCCCTAGGAGATCGCATCTCCTAGGGCCGGCGCCCCCCCTGGGGTCCCTATATAAAGAGGGGGGTGGGAGGGCAGCCGCACCCTGACATCTGGCGCCTCCCTTCCCCCCTTGGTACAACTCTCCCTCCCGTAGTCGCTTGGCGAAGCCCTGCCGGATCCCTGCTGCATCCACCACCACGCCGTCGTGCTGCTGGATCTTCATCAACCTCTCCTTCCCCCTTGCTATATCAAGAAGGAGGAGATGTCACACTGACCGTACGTGTGTTGAACGTGGAGGTGCCGTCCGTTCGGCGCTAGGATCTCCGGTGATTTGGATCACGACGAGTACGACTCCCTCAACCCCGTTCTCTTGAACGCTTCCGCTCGATCTACTAGGGTATGTAGATGCACTCCTCTCTCTCGTTTCTAGATGAACTCATAGATTGATCTTGGTGAACGTAGAATTTTTTTTATTTTATGCAACGTTCCCCAACAAATTTCTCATTTACACAATTAAAAATCTTCGAATAAGCTTAGTTATTGTACTAATCAATGTTGTCTCGTTTGATTACATACCTTCTACAGGTGTGAGGAGGGATACAAGGAGGCATGTGCACAAGTTATCGATGCCGAGTGCAGGCGCCTACTACAAAACTTACGGCACGAGGCTCGGGTGCTGGCTGTTCGAGACTACTTTGCCTCACGTGGTGTTCGGAAGCGCAAGAAGAAGTGTCGCGGAAAGTTTCTGAAGAAGGAGTACATGAAGGTAATTTCCTATATTCTTAAGGCCTTGTTCTTAGTTTCGTTGATTTGATTCATAGACGTAGTGCTCAAGTTTCTCTTTACTGACTTAGGTGCCCCCGAGATGGTGTGCAGATAAGATGGATTGTTGGGAGGCGTTGGTGGATGAGTTGTGCTCAGACGCATGGCGGGCCATCCACAAAGGTGACAAGGACAAGCGTGCCCAAATGAGAGGTGTGCCACACCATCAAGGCAGCGCCAACTTATATCAATACGGGCGGAACTGGGTATGTGGTTTGCTTCATGATTCATGCAATTCATTCTGTCATGCTAGCTTGAGCCCTTTAATTTCTAATACTATAGTCCTCTCTTTTAGGCGGAATACAATATGGCACCGGTGCCAGAGGTGTTCGACCTCTATGCCATGGCCCATAGTGCCCCGTACAAGAAGGCCAAGGCATTCTCTGCATCTGACCTCGGTCATCCAGAGAACTTCACCAACATCTCCTCCCACAACAAGCTCGTGAAGTATAGAGATGAGGAGAAGGCGAGCAAAGGGAAGGACTTTAACCCGAGCGGTCCGTTTGATCCGGAGCTGGTGATGATATCTGGTGGCTGGAGGTCCCATGGCTCGATAGCCATTGGAGATGGACTTATCCGTTGTCCTTGCACTCTCCCGAAGATCAAGGCGCGCCAAACGAGCTCAGATCCTGAGATAAGGCCTCGTCCACGGCCAATCGAGCTTGCCTTCCAGGTTAGTTGTACACTCAGATTTCTTTCAAGCATTACATTGTGTGTGCATCCATCGATGATTACAATGCTAACGAGGAGTGGTGTTGCAGGCTGCTCTTCAGAGTGAGAGAGATAGAACCCAGGCACTTATGGCGGAGAGGGACCGGATGGCAGAGGAGAAGCAGCGGGAGTTGGAGGAGAGAATGACAAGGTTGATGGAGGAGGAGAGGGCACAGAATGACATGCAGAATCGGGCCATGTACGAGCTCCTCATGGTAAGTTTCTTCTTCATATTAGCCAAATCATTCACTTCATGTTCTTTTCATTACTAACTAGTATACTGACCCGTGAAAACCAAATGTGCAGTCTGTGTGCAAAAAGGCCTGTAGTATTAACATTTGAGTGTCGTCATGCTAACAAGACATTACAAATGATCTTTGGTGCAGCGTGCCTCCAGACAAGCATCACACGACCCTTCTCCAAGTGGTGGTACCGGCACGAGCCACGCCGGTGCTTCACCTCTGTGATGACGGTAAGTTTTCTCTAGTGTTTTGCTTACCAAATGCATAAAGACCTAGACTTAGCTTTATTTCCTCCAAAATGCTTAGACTTAGCTTATCTTCCTCCAAAATGACATAATTAGCTTACTTAGCTCCAAAATGATCTATACTTAGCTTTGTTTCCTCCAAAATGACCTAAGTTAGCTCTAATATGCTAAGTTATCTCTAATATGCTTAGTTACCTAGGTTTGCTAAGAAATGACATACACTTAGCTTACTTATGTAAAAAATGGCATAATTAGCTTACTTAGGATTGAAATGGCATAACAACCTTGGTAACCTCATATATGTCATATACTTAGCTTATTTTCCTCGAAAATGACATAATAAGCTTAATTAGCTCCAAAATGATCAATGTTATGTAAGTTATCTACAAAATGACCTAAGTTGGCTCTAAAATGCTAAATTAGCTCTAATATGCTTAGTTACCTAGGTTAGCTCAATAAAGACCTATACTTAGCTTACTTATGTAAAAAAATGGCATAATATGCTTAGTTAACTCAAAAATGGCATAATTAGCCAGGTTAGCTCCAAAATGACCCATTTTACCTAGGTTAGCTCAAATATGATCCATTTTACCTAGGTTACCTCCAAAATGAACAAGTTTACCTAGGTTAGCTCCAATATGATCCATTTTAGCTAGGTTAGCTCCAAAATGACCAATCTTACCTACGTTAGCTCAAAAATGGCATAATTACTCATGTTAGCACAAAAATGACCTATACTTACCTTATTTTCCTCTAAATTGACATAATTAGCTTAGTTAGCTCAAAAATGTCATAATTACATATGTAAGCTCTAATATGATCCATTCTAGTTTTCTTCTTCTAACTTTCTTGTTTCCCATTTTGCAGATTTCATTTACTTCACGGAAGCTTGCATGGATGGATTGCTTCTTTTTCTTTTTTGCTTTTCTTTCATATTGATGAACAATGTGGAACTTGTTATATGGATGGATGGATATGTGTTGGACGAACAATGTGAAACTATTGTAATATGTATTGATGGAACTATGTGTTGATTATGTATTCATGAAACTTGTGTGTTGGATATGTCATATGTGTGCTGTGAAATTGCCCTGTGAAAAAAATATGTCATATATTTTGCTGTGAAATTGCTTGGATATAAGAAAAAACAGAAAAAGAGGCAATACAACCTCTTTGTCGTCTGACACCGACGGCAAAGGGCTCTTTGCCATTTGCCACGGACGGCAAATAGACCACGTGACAGCGACCTGTGCAACCCGGGAGCTATACCATTTGGTTCCTTTGCCGTCTGTGGCAGACGACAAAGGCTGCCGTTAGCCACCTAACATGGCTAACGCCCGTTCATTACCATCCAGATTCTATGTCGTCCGCCACGGGCGGCAAAGGTTCTTTGCCGTCCTCTTTGAGAAAGAAGATGACAAAGAACCTGTTTACCGTCATGTTCTTTGCCGGGCAGCTTTACCATTGATGGCAGACGGCAAAGAGCTTTGTTGTCTGCCTTTGGTGCCTTTGCCGTCTGCCATGGCGGACGGCAAATAAGCTGATTTCCTATAGTGTCTGCCTCATTTCGCGAATGAACACATCCTACTCCCCCTTAGCCACCCACACTTGCTTAGGCCTCCTCTTCCTATTATCTCCGGCAAACCTTTCAAATGACTCATGACGTGGGCGTCTGTCCAGATCATCCCTATGCTTTCTCCTGTACGTACCCCTTCGCCTGGCATTCAAACCATGTGAACCTCCCTTCCCATGATAGACGCCCCGGCCCTCCTCCTCGGCATACCTCCCTTTGTAGCCCCGAGCCATTCCTTTGCCTTTAATATACCAATCAGCTCTACCTGCATCTTCCCTTCTGTCCATGTACTGTTGCTCCACCAAATTATGCCTCAAATCATGTTCACGGCGCTGCTCTAGGCCATCATGTAGGTCTCTTTCCCTCTCAGACCCCGACCTGTATTGCTCCTTACCCGGGCTGTTGACCTCCGCTCCAACCTGACAGAAGCTCTTGCCATTGCGAGCATAACCTGATCCTGAGAAATCAGTATTAAGGTTCCTTCTTGTGGGGAGATCTCTCACCATTGGGTGATCCAGACGAGACTGCATGGTATCACCAGTGTGAATACCGCCCCTACTACTGGAGCTCCCCGTCGCACCACTAGTTGAACCCTCTCCACCTGGAGTATTGCGACCAGGGGAAGCCCTTAGCCATCCACCCCACTGATCAGACGAGTTATTGGGTGGATCACACCGACCTCCAACATGAACCAATCTCCCACAATCGAAACAGAAGTGGAGAATCTTCTCATACTAGAAATCAAACCACGTCTTCTCGGTATCCTCCTTAGATTTCTTTAGGTAGAATCCACGGACCAAAGGCTAAAATACCGAGGTCGTAGCCTGTACCCTTAGATATCCTCCTCACGCAAATCCATCTCCGTCTACATCCACTTTCACTATGTCTCCAAGCCAATTCCCGAGCGCCTTACCAAACACCTTTGTCCTTCTATCCGGGGGAGTTCCAAAACTCTCACCCATATATCAACCCTGTCAAAAACCATCTCTGGCGGCCTACTATTGCCCTCATAATCCTTCAAGATCATAACACTGAAATCAAACTGCCACGGTCCATTATTCAATACATGCTTCCAATCTCCTTCACTCCCAAAGTGCACCATAATGATATTTGGACCAATCTCACTGAACTTCGCCTCCCTATGCAATCCCCATGCCCTCGGCATCGTCCTCTCCAGTGATGTCATCTTCAAGGGTCTTGGGGAACATACCTTGCCAACTGCCAACCAATGACACCGTTTCTGGACAGCAGGATCTGGATCCTCAAAGACAAAACCTTCGACCTCCTTGTCCATCAACACCATGCCAGCAAGCCTCTTGCAGAGACTCGCCGCCGGGTTCGGAGTCTTGCTTGCTAGCCAATTCGCCATCCTTCCTGGCCGACGGCGACGCCACCGCCCTGGACTGAGCAGATGGAGATGCCCCAGAACGCGGCACAGAACCACGCTCTACCGCCCCCGCCATCAGCACCGCTCCACGGCAGGGGGACACAGACACACCAGCCGAGGCATAGGGAGACGCAATGGCCGCCCACACGCCGTCGTAGCCCAACCACCCCGGAGCCGAAACCCTAACCCTACCGTAGGAACCGATCACCTCACAATCACCCCTGCCGCCTTAGAGCATCTCCAGCCGCGCCCCCAACAGGCCCTCCCTAGGCAATTTTGCCGCGCCGGCGCCGAAAAAACGGCCCAGTCGCCCCCAGAAGCCCTTTTTTGCCGGCTCGAACCAAAACTGGTGCCGGCGGACCCAGGAAGAACCCGGCGCGTGGGTCCGCCCTGTCGGCGAGTCGAGCGCCTCTTCCCGCCGTTTCTTCCCTCTTTTCCCCACTTTCCTCCCATTTTCTCCATTCCTCCCGCCAATCTCCCTCCTGCTCGCCTCCCAGCCGGCCGCCATGCCACCGAAGAAGTACGTCGTCCCCCGTGCCGCAGCAACCACGGCCGCCTCCGTCGCCCAGCCGAAGCAGAGGAAGCTGAGGGCCCCGCCGTCCAAGCCATCGGGCATGTCAAACGCCGAGTGGGCGGAAGTTCAGCAACGGGAGGCTGTCACCGCCGACCAGCAGAACAGGGCCATCACCAAGAAGGTCCGTGACAACGCGGCACGCGCAGCTGCGGCTGCCGCTTCGGCGGACCAAGCCGAGGCCGAGGTGACTCGCGCGGGGATGATGAATCCACCCGGCAGCCACGCCTAGTACACGCCCTGGGGCCAGCAAGGCGTCGGCTCTCCATCGCCGCAGCCATGGGGACCGCCCTCGCCGGGCTACGCGGACGGGGACGCGCACGGTGGGTTCAACCCAAACGTCACCTTCCCCCATGGACACCCGGCCCAGCGCACGCCCTCGCCCGCCTTCACCGGCATGCAGTACCCTCCATACAACTACTCACCGCCCGCCTACGCTTCCTCCCCAACGCCCCCACTCCGTCGTGGCACGCTTCCATTCTCGCACCTCGGTGACACCAACGAGACCGAGGCCGACATGGACGACATCATCGCGGCAGGTTCGGCCGCGGCCGCCGCGTCTCCCGTGTTCGTCACCCCGGACGACACGGTGGATCTCAGCGGCGGCATGGACGGCGAGCTCGGCTACGTCTACGGCGAGGAGGAGCAGGAGGAGCAGGAGGAGGAGGACGAAGAGGAGGAGGACGAGGAGGAGCTGGCGACTGTTCCGACGAGGAGGCGCAAGAAGAAGAAGAGGGCGGCCAGGTCAGGCGAGCCGCGCATCAAGTGGGCGTCCAAGGAGGAGGAATACCTCGCCGAAGCATGGAAAGTCATTTGCCTCGACCCGACCACCGGCACGAACCAGAATATCAAGACGTACTGGGAGCGCATCAAGGCCGAGCTCGACGAGCGCAAGCTCGACGAGCGCAAGCTCGTCGACCCCTACTTCAAAGGCGTCTACATGTAGAGCGGGTCGAAGGCGATGGCGAACCATTGGGGCTGTACCCAGGGGGCATGCAACAAATGGCATGGGGTCATCGAGGAGGTCGCGGCTCGCCCAGAGAGCGGCGCCAGCATTGTGGATCAGGTATGCCACGCGGGTTTCTCGCCTCTCTTCGCCGTGTGCGCCCGCCAACAGTTTGTTCCTCCGCGCAGTTGCTGCGCATGTTCGCCATGTATCGGCAGGGCAACAGCGACACCGAATTCAAGTACCTCCATGTTTACAAGCGCATTGACAAGTGCGACAAGTGGGGGGAAGTCGGGCGCACCCTCGACAAGGCCAAGGAGACCAACAAGCCGGACGCGCCGACTCCGGGCACGTCAAAAGGGCGGCCGGACGACAACAAAGGTGCCAAGAAGGGGAAACACGCCGACGCGGCCACCGCTCGAGTGCAGGAGTCCATTGAGCACTGCCTCGCCGACGCACAGGCCCGGGCCATCCTTCGTGAAGAGAAGACCGACGCGCGGTGGTCGGCGTTGATGTCGAGCAGCATCGCCCAGCTCGACCTACTCCGGACCAACGTCGCCGCGAAGAAGAGAAACACCGACCTGGCTTTCCTGCTGGGTGGGGCAGACATGCTCTAGAGCAACGACGAGGCGTTCAAGGGGTGGTACTTGGCGGAGCATGGCCTCATCCTGAACCAGCTTTCCTCGAGTACGCCGCCCACGCCCACGCTCACGCCCACGCCGACGCCCTCGCCAAGCCCGAGCGATAATGCCGCCAAGACTCCCCGCAGCACAGAAGCCATGCCGACACCGCCAAGCCCGCGCACGCCGACTCCACCGACGCCGGAGGCCGACCTCGCTGTCTGATGCGCATGCGCGTTCTTTTTGCTTTTTGTACGCCGAACTTTTCATTCGATCGCCGAACTTGTGGCCTCTTAATCGCTGGATTTGTGGCGTCTATTTTGTGCGTGGGAATGACTACATTTGAATTTGCCGCGGCTTGGGGGTGGCGCTTGGGGGCGTGGCTGGGAGCTAGGTCGCCCCCAGGGGCCAATCTAGCGCCAGTTTGCCCTCAGGCCGCTCTTTTTCGACGCCCTGGGAGGCTGAACGGCTGGAGATGCTCTTAGCGTTTCAAAACATGGCGGGCCCTCTTTATGTACGACTTATTTGACATGAACCCAATAGAAAATTAAGCCTGACCCCATCAAGCTGCAAAGCCCACATGAATGGACCAGTAAAAAGGCCTATAAGCCCACGTACAAATTGTCTCTCGTGCCCACTGTGACGCATGTCTGTTACTTATCAATGACTAGCAAAAGAGCCCGTGCGTTGCAACGGGAGAGAAAACATAACACACGCTCTTAACTCAACAAACATCACTCAAGACCACAATAGGTCCATCTCCTTTATTTTTGCGAGGCATCATATTTATGTTGCCGCTTATCCTCCTTCTCATCCTTGCCAGTGATGGCCTCGGTGTTCACACAAAACAACAAAAAATGTGTGTCGAATATGGTTAATCCTAAGGCGTTCTCTCTCCCTCTCTTCTCCCTCTCCCTCTATCTCTCTCTCTCTCTCTCTCGCTTTCTCTCACTCTCGCGATGAGAAATCTGTTGTTTTCCCCTGTGATATTTTTCAGAGGTATGCATGTGTAGTTATCGATGTTTTCTTTTCCCTATATGGTTATAGTAGGGTGTTTATTTGCAATCTGGATCACCGTCGGTATGAAAAAAAATGGATCTTGCGCTATAAATTATAAGTTTGCTTCCATAACAATATTTTAAAAATATTTAACAGGTAAAATTAACATCATATTTAGATTCCACACATTTTTCTAATAAAATTTCATATATAATATGTTAAAATCAAAGTTACGGTTTAAAAGATACAGATAATTTAGAAAATCATTTGGTTTAACTCAAATATATTCCAAAATAATATTTAAAAATATTTAACAGGTAAAAATAATCTCATATTCATATTCTACATATTTTTCTAATCAAATTTCATATATAACATGTTCAAATCGGAGTTACGGTTTAAAAGATATGGATGATTGTAAAAAGCATTTGTTTGACTTAGATATGATTCGCGTGGATGAATTACCTAAAACATCAGGGGGGGGGGGTCGAAAAATGTGAAATAACGGTTCGGGTGTGTCTTAAATCCGGACGGCGGGTTGATTTTAAGAAAAGACAGGGATTTTTTTGTAAAATGCCATGACGGACGAAGGAAACCCAATTTGCTTTATTATTAGGTAAAGATTTGGTATGTCTCAAAAAAACTTATCAATGATTTGGTTTCTTGGCGATCTATAGCCTGTACGCTTCCCCAACTAGCCTCCCTCTGCTCGTCGTCGCTTGGTCCCTGCCTCCTCGAACGTCGGCGGCAAGCATACAAATACAATTGCAGATCGACAGCAACAAAGCACATAAGACCATCTCCAGCCGTTAGCCCCCTCAGGAGGCATAAAAATCGCCGTCTGGGGGCGAGCTGACGGTATAATCGGCTCTGGGGTGGTTGGGTAACCAGCCGTCGCCCCCAGGCGCCGATATCAGCCCATTTTTGGCGCAAATGTGCCCGCTTTTCGGCCCACTTTCCATGAAAAATGGCCCGATATCGGCGTGAATCGGTCCATATTCGCCGTGGTTCGGCTTGAATTCAATATAAGTATTTTTTTATCACATAGTTCATCACAGAAAATCAATAGAAATCAAATAGTTCAACAACAAATTGTTCAATACAAAGTATATAGTTCAACAAATAAAAACTCATATTTCATCACACGTCGAGCTAGGCGTTGCCCTTGAGCCTCCATAGGTGCTCCACCAGATCGTGCTGCAGTTGTTGATGCACCTGTGGGTCTCGGATCTCCTGACGCATATTGAGGTAGGCAGTCCAGGTTGCCGGTAGCTGGTGATCAACTTGGGCAAGAGGACCCTGCCTGTAGTATGATTCAGTGTCAAACACTGGCTCGTTCTGCTCGCTCTCAATGATCATGTTGTGCAAGATGACACAGCAAGTCATGATCTCCCACTTTTGATCTTTCGACCAGGTCTGAGCAGGGTACCAGACAACAGCAAATCGAGATTGAAGCACACCAAATGCCCGCTCGACATCCTTCCCGCAAGCCTCCTGAACCTTCGCAAAGTGGGACTTCTTGCCTCCCAGCACATCGTTTGAGATAGTATTCACAAATGTAGACCATCTCGGATAGATGCCATTAGCTAGGTAGTACCCCTTGTTGTAGTGCCACTCATTGACCTCGAAGTTCACGGAAGAGAATGACCTTCAACAAGCTTGGCAAAGACAGGGAAGCACTGCAGCACATTGATGTCATTGTGTGTTCCTGGCATACCAAAGAGGAGTGCCAAATCCAGAGGTCCTGTGTGGCCACCGCCTCAAGTACCACACTGCAACCGCCTTAGGCGCCTTTGTACATCCCCTGCCAATCAAATGGGCAGTTCTTCCATTTCCAATGCATGCATTCGATGCTTCCAAGCATCCCAGGAAATCCTCTTTCTGCACTCTGTGCTAGGATCCGAGCAGTGTCTTCCGCATTGGGTGTTCACAGTATTGCGGTCCAAACACAACCACCACTGCCCTGCAGAACTTGTAGAAACACTCAATGGTCGTGGACTCGGCCATGCACCCATAGTCGTTGAGTGAATCACCGGGAGCTCCATATGCAAGCATCCTCATAGTTGTCGTGCACTTTTGGATTGAGGTGAATCCAAGTTTGCCGATGCAATCCTTCTTGCACTTGAAGTAGTTGTCGAACTCCTGGATGGAATTCACAATCCTGAGGAAAAGCTTTCGTCTCATCCGATAACAGCACTGAAATACTTTGTCGCTGTGTAGTGGAGCGTCGGCGAAGTAGTCGGAGTAGAGCATGTAATAGCCTTCCGAATGATGCCGGTTCTTTGCTTTCAGCCGCCCCGGCACCGAGCCACCTCGCCACGGCTTTTCATTGCTCGTGAGCAGGCCGGCGAGGGCGGCGAGGTCCATGAGGTGTTCCTCGTCCTGGACGTCGGCATCAGCTTCCACCTATAGTAGTGACACGAGCGCCTCCTCGTTGTTCGAGTCCATCACCGAGCAGACAAAATGTCAAACACATGGCGAGTGTGATGGGCGTACACCCATCGATATACTACCCTGCGCGCCCGGAGCGCCGGAAAACTCACCCGGACGATGGTGGAGAGGCTACCACGACGAAACCTTCTCTCTTTTCCGGCAAGGAATGGCCTATCTAGCGGTGTTGGGCGGTGGGCGGCGCCGGGATCGGCAGGGTGGTGGCCGAGCGCGCGGGGGTGGGAGGCGAATCTGGACAATTGGCTTGACTTTTCACCTGACAGTGTGGCTGATACGTCTCCAATGTATCTATAATTTATGAAGTATTCATGCCAATATATTATCATTCTTGGATGTTTTACAATCATTTTATAGCAACTTTATATCATTTTTTAGGACTAACCTATTAACCCAGTGCCCAGTGCCAGTTGCTATTTTTTGCTTTTTTTTACATCGCAGAAAATCAATATCAAACGGATTCCAAACACCACGAAACTTTTTGTGGATTTTTTATGGACCGAAAGGAACCCAATGGGCCAGAGCTGCACCTGGGGGTGCCTCGAGGGGGGCACAACCTACCCTGGTGTGCCCTGGTGGGTTGTGCCCACCTCGGTGGCCTACCGCACCCCCTCTTTGCACTATAAATTCCCAAATATTTCGAAACCCCTCAGGGTTAACCTAGATCAGAAGTTCCGCCGCTGCAGGGCTCCGTAGCCACCGAAAACCAATCTAGACCCGTTCCGGCACCCTACCGGAGGGGGGAATCATCTCCGGTGGCCATATTCATCATGTCGGCGGCCACCACGATGAGGAGGGAGTAGTCCACCCTCGGGGCTGAGGGTTTGTACCAGTAGCTATGTGTTTAATCTCTCTCTCTCTCTCGTGTTCTTGAGATGTCGCGATCTTGATGTATCACGGTCTTTATTAATATAGTCGGATCATATGGATTTTTCCCCTCTCTATCTTGTTGAGATGAATTGAGTTTTCCCCTTTGAGATCTTGTTGTCACCGGATTGAATACTTTTATGGATTTGAGAACACTTGATATATGTCTTGCAACTGAATACTCGTGGTGACAATGGGGTATCATATTGATTCACTTGATATATGTTTTGGCACTCAACTTGCGGATTCCCGCGGTGAATTCTTGTAGTTCTTTGTGTGGACTGAGTATTATGAATATGAATATGCTTTGGTGTTATTCTAGTACGAACTCTAGGATAGATTGAACAGAAACAATAGCTTTGTGTTATTTTAGTACGAACTCTTGAATAGATCGATCAGAAAGAATAGCTTTGAGGTGGCTTCGTATCCTACAAACAATTCCTATCTTTTGTTCTCCGCTAATAGGAACTTGGGAGTGATTCTTTGTTACACTTTGAGGGATAATCATATGATCCAACTATGTTAGCATTGTTGAGAGATTGCACTAGCGAAAGTACGGACCGTAGGCCTCATTTTTAAGCATTGCAATACCGTTTTTGTGCATGTTTACTATTTGATACCTTGCTGTTTTTATTTATTCAAATTATAAAAATATATTTCTACCATCCATCTTACACTTTTATCACCATATCTTCGCCGAACTAGTGCACCTATACAATTTGCCATTGTATTGGGTGTGTTGGGGACACAAGAGATTTCTTGTATTTGGTTGCGGGGTCATTTGAGAGAGACCATCTTCATCCTACACCTCTCACGGATTGGTAAACCTTAGGTCATCCACTTGAGGGAAAATTGCTACTGTCCAACAAAACTTTGTGCTTGCAGGCCCAACACGTGTCTACAAGAATAAAGTTGCGTAGTAGACATCAAGATCTTTTCTGGCACCGTTGCCAGGGAGGTGAGTGCCTGAAGGCATATCTTTAGATCTTGCAATTGAATCTTTTAGTTTCTTGTTTTATCACTAGTTTGGTTTATAAAAAGAAAACTACAAAAAATGGAATTGAGGTTGCATCATATTGAAAATGATGGTTCGGAAACTTGTGCTCAATTGTTAGAAGAAGAAGAAGTCAATAAAATGTTTGGCACAAAATATTTGAATGATGAGCATGATTGCAATGTTGTTAGTATGAATTCTTTGAATATCCAGGATGCTAATGATATGCAAAGCCATAAGCTTGGGGATGCTATATTTCATGAAGATGATATTTTCAGTCCCCCAAGTTTTGATGAGAAAATTTATTATGATGATTGCACACCTCCTATTTATGATGATTGTATTGATGAAAGTGGATTCGGAGAGGTCATGACTTTATTTAGTGATGAATCCACCATTTTGGATGAGGCTTCAATTGACTATGATAACAAAGTTGCTATCTATGATGATTATGGTGATGACATGTATGTTGTATTGAATAATAATAACCATGAAACTTGTCATCATGATTTTAATTTTCAATCACATGATAATTATTTTTTTAATTTTTCTCCCACTACTATTGATGAGAATAAATTTGCTTATGTGGAGAGTAACAAAATTTCTATGATTATGCATCATGAAAAGAGTGCCTTATGTGATGGTTATATTGTTGAATTTCTTCATGATTCTACTAAAAATTATTATGAGGGAGGAACTTATGTTTGTAGGAATTGCAACAATATCAAGTTTCCTCTCTATGTGTTGAATGTTTTGAAGTTATGCTTGTTTTGCCTTCCTATGCTAGTTGATTCTTGTTCCCATAAGTTGTTGATATATCTCCAACGTATCTATAATTTTTGATTGTTTCATGCTATTATATTAACTATCTTGGATGTTTATGGGCTTTATTTACACTTTTATATTATTTTTGGGACTAACCTATTGACCCAGAGCCTAGTGCCAGTTCCTGTTTTTTCCCTTGTTTCAGTGCTTCAAAGAAAAGGAATATCAAACGGAGTCGAAACGGAATGAAACCTTCTGGAGAAGTTATTTTTGGAAGGAAAGCAACCGGAGAGACTTGGAGTCCACGTCAAAGAAGCAACAAGGAAGGCACGAGGTAGGGGGGCGCGCCCACCCCCCAGGGCGGGCCCTCCACCCTTGTGGGCCCCTTGTGGCCCCCCTGACGTACTTCTTCCTCCTATATATACCCATATACCCTAAAAACTTCGAAGAACAGAATAGACCGGGAGTTCCGCCGCCGCAAGCCTCTGTAGCCACCAAAAACCAATCGGGACCCTGTTCTGGCACCCTGTCGGAGGGGGGAACCCTCACCGGTGGCCATCTTCATCATCCCGGCGCTCTCCATGACGAGGAGGGAGTAGTTCACCCTCGGGGCTGAGGGTATGTACCAGTAGCTATGTGTTTGATCTCTCTCTCTCTCTCTCTCTCGTGATCTTGATTTGGCACGATCTTGATATACGCGAGCTTTGCTATTATAGTTGGATCATATGTTTCTTCTCCCCCCTCTATTCTCTTGTAATGGATTGAGTTTTCCCTTTGAAGTAATCTTATCGGATTGAGTCTTTAATGATTTGACAACACTTGATGTATGTCTTGCTGTGCGTATCTGTGGTGACAATGGGATATCACATGATTCACTTGATGTATGTTTTGGTGATCAACTTGCGGGTTCCTCCCATGAACCTATGCATAGGGGTTGGCACACGTTTTCGTCTTGATTCTTCGGTTGAAACTTTGGGGCACTCTTTCAGGTCCTATGTGTTGGTTGAATAGATGAATCTGAGATTGTGTGATGCATATCGTATAATCATACCCACAGATACTTGAGGTGACATTGGAGTATCTAGGTGACCTTAGGGTTTTGGTTGATTTGTGTCTTAAGGTGTTATTCTAGTACGAACTCTAGGGCTGTTTGTGACACTTATAGGAATAGCCCAACGGATTGGTTGGAAAGAATAACTTAGAGGTGGTTTCGTACCCTACCATAATCTCTTCGTTTGTTCTCCACTATTAGTGACTTTGGAGTGACTCTTTGTTGCATGTTGAGGGATAATTATATGATCCAATTATGTTATTATTGTTGAGAGAACTTGCACTAGTGAAAGTATGAACCCTAGGCCTTGTTTCCTAGCATTGCAATACCGATTACGCTCACTTTTACCACTTGTTACATTGCTGTTTTTATATTTTCAGATTACAAATACCCTTATCTATCATCCATATCGCACTTGTATCACCATCTCTTCGCCGAACTAGTGCACCTATACAATTTACCATTGTATTGGGTGTGTTGGGGACACAGGAGACTCTTTGTTATTTGGTTGCATGGTTGCTTGAGAGAGACCATCTTCATCCTACGCCTCCCACAGATTGATAAACCTTAGGTCATCCACTTGAGGGAAATTTGCTACTGTCCTACAAACCTCTGCACTTGGAGGCCCAACAACGTCTACAAGAAGAAGGTTGTGTAGTAGACATCAAGCTCTTTTCTGGCATCGTTGCCGGGGAAGCTAGGTAAGCGACACTCACACCCCGTCAACTAAGCTCTTTTCTGGCACCGTTGCCGGGGAGGTGAGTGCTTGAAGGTATATCTTTAGATCTTGCAATCGAATCTTTTTGATTCTTGTTTTAGCACTAGTTTAGTTTATAAAAGAAAACTACAAAAAAATGGAATTGAGTTTGTCTCATATGCTTCATCTTTTTAATATCTTTCGTGAGTATGATGGAAAGGAAAATTGTGCAAAAGTGTTAGAAGAAGAATGTATTAAAATGTTTGGCATTAAATCTTTGAATGATGAGCATGATTGCAATGTTGTTAGTATGAACTCCTTGAATATCCATGCTACTAATGATGATTGCACTAGTCATGATAAAAATATCTCTTATAAGCATGTCGATTTTTGTGGAGTGTATTGGGTTTGCAAGTACACACCAAATAGGGAAGATAGATATTGCAAGAGGCATAAGCATTTAGAAACTAAATTTTTGCACGAAAGGCTAGATGTTTGTGCTGAAAATTTAAATTTCCTTGGCCGTACTTGTGAACTTTGCAATGAACGGGGTCATTTAACTATCCGATGCAAAAAGATTCATGATCTAATCGTGTCCAAAAATTGCGATGACTTGATTTCCCTTGCACATTATAATGAACTTAGTTTGCTTATGGGCTACAAAGAAATGAAATGTATGACTAATTATCTTCCAGAATTTGCCCGTTGTAAACTTCTTGAATTTGATCTGGAGGAAATTTATATGTATTGTGCGGTGAATTGCATTAAAAATCCTTATATTGCCAATTACATAAAGAAAAGAAAACAAATAGAAGAGGAAGAGAATACTAACGAAAGGGAAGAGACTTCCCAATATCCTCCTATTATTTCTTATAATGAATCAAGTAACGAGGAGGAGCCTTCTATTCAACCAATCTCATTAATAAGGAGCTCCAAAAAGAGGATTGAACCCACACATGATGTGGTGAAGAAGAAGAAAAGAAAAAGTAAGAGAGGTAAAAAGATATCTCTCCCAAATAATGTTGCTCCTATTATTGTTGTGCCCCATGAAAATGAATCAAAAATAATTCTGGAATATGATGCACTTGATGATGATCTCGTTATGCCCATTGCTTGCTGTGATGATTATGATTGGTATGATAATGATACTTCTTATGATCTTGAAAATCTTTTTGGCACTTGCTTGGAAGAATATGATAATTGCTATACTATTGGTGCTATCCATACTATTAATGATGAGAGTGATTATGCTTATGATATGAAAAGGCCCAAGCTTGGGGATGCCATGTTTGATGAAGATGATGTTTTTGAGAATATATTTTCTGCAATTATGTTTGTCCCAAGCTTGAGGATGCTACGTTTAATGAAGATGACATTTTTAGCCTCCCAAGTTTTGATATGCAAATTTGTAATGATGATAGCATGCCTCCTACTTATGACGATTATATTGATGAAAGTGGGTTTGAAAGAGTGTCAACTTTAGGAAGTAGTGATCCCACTATTTTGGAGGATGTTGAATCTTGTGATATTTATGAAAGTGGATTTGGATAGGTCATGACTTTATTTAGTGATGTATCCACTATTTTGGAAGAGGTTTCAATTGATTATGATGAGAACAAAGTTGCTACTTATGATGATTGTTGTGATGAAACTTATGCTATAAAAAGTAGTGATGATTATATTTATAAAACTTGTCATGATTATGATTACCCTTTTTCTGAACATTACTCTTTTAATGTGGAAACAATTTATAGTATTCAAGTCTCTTATGAAACTCCCACTATTCCGAATGAAAAGAATTTTGCTTATGTGGAGAGTAATAAAATTTCTATGCTAGTAGATCATGAAAAGAATGATTTAGGTGCTGGTTATATTGTTTAATTAATTCATGTTGCTACTGAAAATTATTATGAGGGAGGAATATATGCTTGTAGGAATTGCAATAATGTCAAGTTTTCTCTCTATGTGCTTAAAATCTTGAAGTTATGCTTGTTTTACCTTCCTATGCAAGTTGATTATTGTTCCCATAAGTTGTTTGCTCACAAAATCCCTATGCATAGGAAGTGGGTTAGACTTAAATTTGCTAGTCATATTCTTCATGATGCTCTCTTTATGTTTCAATTCTTATGTTTTATGTGAGCAACATTGAAATCGTCATGCCTAGCTAGGGGCGTTAAACGTCAGCGCTTGTTGGGAGGCAACCCAATTTTACTTTTGTTTCTTGCTTTTTGGTTCTGTTTAGGAATAAATAATCCATCTAGCTTCTGTTTAGATGTTGTTTTATTTTTTAATTAGTGTTTGTGCCAAGTAGAACCTTTGGGAAGACTTGGGTGAAGTCTTTATGATCATGCTGTAAAAAACAGAAACTTTAGCGCTCACGAGATTAGCATCAACTTTTTACTGGAGAGTGATATTTAGTTGATTCTTTTTGCAGATGATTACTAGTCAAATTCCTCAGGTCCACCAATTTATTTTAGGAATTTTGGAGTTACATAAGTTTGCGTTAGTTACAGATTACTACAGACTGTTCTGTTTTTGACAGATTCTGTTTTTCGTGTGTTGTTTGCTTATTTTGATGAATCTATGGCTAGTAAAATAGTTTATAAACCATAGATAAGTTGGAATAAAGTAGGTTTAACACCAATATAAATAAAGAATGAGTTCATTAAAGTACCTTGAAGTGGTGTTTTGTTTTCTTTCGCTAACGGAGCTCATGAGATTTTCAGTTAAGTTTTGTGTTGTGAAGTTTTCAAGTTTTGGGTAAAGATTCGATGGACTATGGAATAAGTAGTGGAAAGAGCCTAAGCTTGGGGATGCCCAAGGCACCCCAAGGTAATATTCAAGGATAACCAAGAGCCTAAGCTTGGGTATGCCCCGGAAGGCATCCCCTCTTTCGTCTACTTCCATCGGTAACTTTACTTGGAGCTATATTTTTATTCACCACATGATATGTGTTTTGCTTGGAGCGTCATTTTATTTTCTTTAGATTTGCTTGCTGTTTGAATAAAATACCAAGATATGAAATCCTTAAATGGGAGAGTCTTCACATAAGTTGAATAATTATCCGACTACTCATTGATCTTCACTTATATCTTTCGGAGTAGTTTTGTTATTGCTCTAGTACTTCACTTATATCTTTTTAGAGCACGGCGGTGATTTTATTTTGAAGAAATATATGAACTCTCATGCTTCACTCAGATTATTTTGAGAGTCTTAAATAGCATGGTAATTTGCTTAAATAATTCTAATATGCTTGGTATTCAAGATTAGTAAAAAAATTCTTATGAGTGTGTTGAATACTAAGAAAAGTTTGATGCTTGATAATTGTGTTGAGATATAAAGATGGTGATATTAGATTGATGCTAGTTGAGTAGTTGTGAATTTGAGAAATACTTGTGTTAAAGTTTGTGATTCCCGTAGCATGCACGTATGGTGAACCGTTATGTGATGAAGTCGGAGCATAATTTATTAATTGATTGTCTTCCTTATGAGTGGCGGTCGGGGACGAGTGATGGTCTTTTCCTACCAATCTATCCCCCTAGGAGCATGCGCATAATACTCTGCTTTGATAACTTGTAGATTTTTGCAATAAGTATATGAGTTCTTTATGACTAATGTTGAGTCCATGGATTATACGCACTCTTCTTCCTTCTAACATTGCTAGCCTATCTAATACCGCGCACTTTTCACCGGTATCATACGCCCACCATATACCTTCCTCAAAACAGCCACCATACCTACCTATCATGGCATTTCCATAGCCATTCCTAGATATATTGCCATTCAACTTACCACCGTTCCATTTATTATGACACGCGTCATCATTGTCATATTTCTTAGCATGATCATGTAGTTGACATTGTATTTGTGGCAGAGCCACCATTCATAATTCTTTCATACATGTCACTCTTGATTCATTGTATATCCCGGTACACCGCCGGAGGCATTCATATAGAGTCATATTTTGTTCTAAGTATTGAGTTGTAATTGTTGAGTTGTAAGAAAATAAAAGTGTGATGATCATCATGTTTAGAGCATTGTCCCAAGTGAGGAAAGGATGATGGAGACTATGATTCCCCCACAAGTCGGGATGAGACTCCGGACGAAAAAAAGAGAAAAAAAATAGGCCATAAAAAAATAGAAAAGGCCCAAACAAAAAACAAAAAAAGAGAGAAAAAGAGAGAAGGGACAATGCTACTATCCTTTTACCACACTTGTGCTTCAAAGTAGCACCATGATCTTCATGATAGAGAGTCTCCTATGTTGTCACTTTCATATACTAGTGGGTATTTTACATTATAGAACTTGGCTTGTATATTCCAATGATGGGCTTCCACAAAATGCCCTAGGTCTTCGTGAGCAAGCGAGTTGGATGCACACCCACTTAGTTTCTTTTTGAGCTTTCATATACTTATAGCTCTAGTGCATCCGTTGCATGGCAATCCCTACTCACTCACATTGATACCTATTGATGGGCATCTCCATAGCCCGTTGATACGCCTAGTTGATGTGAGACTATCTTCTCCTTTTTGTCTTCTCCACAACCACCATTCTATTCCACCTATAGTGCTATGTCCATGGCTCACGCTCATGTATTGCGTGAAGAGACAATTGCTCGGCTTGTCATCGGGGTTGTGCATGATTTAAATACTTTGTCTGGTGAAGATAGAGCATAGCCAGACTATATGATTTTGTAGGGATAACTTTCTTTGGCCATGTTATTTTGAGAAGACATAACTGCTTTGTTAGTATGCTTGAAGTATTATTATTTTTATGTCAATATTAAACTTTTGTCTTGAATCTTATGGATCTGAATATTCGTACCACAATTAAGAAGAATTACATTGAAATTATGCCAAGTAGCATTCCACATCAAAAATTCTGTTTTTATCATTTACCTACTCGAGGACGAGCAGGAATTAAGCTTGGGGATGCTGATGTGTCTCCAACGTATCTATAATTTTTGATTGTTCCATGCTATTATATTATCTATCTTGGATGTTTATGGGCTTTATTTTACACTTTTATATTATTTTTGGGACTAACCTATTGACCCAGAGCCCAGTGCCAGTTCCTGTTTTTTTCCCTTGTTTCAGTGATTCGAAGAAAAGGAATATCAAACGGAGTCGAAACGGAATGAAACCTTCTCGAGAAGTTATTTTTGGAAGGGAAGCAACCGGGGAGACTTGGAGTCCACGTCAAAAAAGCAACAAGAAAGGCATGAGGTAGGGGGGCACGCCCACCCCCAGGGCGCGCCCTCCACCCTCGTGAGCCCCTCGTGGCTCCCCTGACGTACTTCTTCCTCCTATATATAACCATATACCCTAAAAACTTCGAAGAACAGAATAGATCAGGAGTTCCGCAGCCGCAAGCCTCTGTAGCCACCAAAAACCAATCGGGACCCTGTTCCGGCACCCTCCCAGAGGGGGGAACCCTCACCGGTGGCCATCTTCATCATCCCGGCGCTCTCCATGACGAGGAGGGAGTAGTTCACCCTCGGGGCTGAGGGTATGTACCAGTAGCTATGTGCTTGATCTCTCTCTCTCTCTCTCTCGTGATCTTGATTTGGCACGATCTTGATATACGCGAGCTTTGCTATTATAGTTGGATCTTATGTTTCTTCTCCCCCCTCTACTCTCTTGTAATGGATTGAGTTTTCCCTTTGAAATAATCTTATCGGATTGAGTCTTTAATGATTTGAGAACACTTGATGTATGTCTTGCCATGCGTATCTGTGGTGACAATGGGATATCACGCGATTCACTTGATGTATGTTTTGGTGATCAACCTGCGTTCCGCCCATGAACCTATGCATAGGGGTTGGCACACGTTTTCGTCTTGATTCTCTGGTAGAAACTTTGGGGCACTCATTGAGGTTCTATGTGTTGGTTGAATAGATGAATCTGAGATTGTGTGATGCATATCGTATAATCATACCCACGGATACTTGAGGTGACATTGGAGTATCTAGGTGACATTAGGGTTTTGGTTGATTTGTGTCTTAAGGTGTTATTCTAGTACGAACTCTAGGGTTGTTTGTGACACTTATAGGAATAGCCCAACGGGTTGATTGGAAAGAATAACTTTGAGGTGGTTTCATACCCTACCATAATCTCTTCGTTTGTTCTCCACTATTAGTGACTTTGGAGTGACTCTTTGTTGCATGTTGAGGGATAGTTATATGATCCAATTATGTTATTATTGTTGAGAGAACTTGCACTAGTGAAAGTATGAACCCTAGGCCTTGTTTCCTAGCATTGCAATACCGATTACGCTCACTTTTACCACTTGTTACCTTGCTGTTTTTATATTTTCAGATTAGAAATACCCTTATCTATCATCCAAATCGCACTTGTATCACCATCTCTTCGCCGAACTAGTGCACCTATACAATTTACCATTGTATTGGGTGTGTTGGGGACACAAGAGACTCTTTGTTATTTGGTTGCATGGTTGCTTGAGAGAGACCATCTTCATCCTACGCCTCCCACAGATTGATAAACCTTAGGTCATCCACTTGAGGGAAATTTTCTACTGTCCTACAAACCTCTGCACTTGGAGGCCCAACAATGTCTACAAAAAGAAGGTTGTGTAGTAGACATCAAGCTCTTTTCTGGCGCCGTTGCCGGGGAGGCTAGGTAAGCGGCGCTCACACCCCGTCAACTAAGCTCTTTTCT
>NW_021271643.1:31060-33397 GCF_002162155.2 Triticum dicoccoides
ATTATGCAAAGAAAGAACATTTTCCTGACGCTGATAATTCCAGGGCCCAACTATCTAGGGAAAAATATGAATGTGTACATGCAGCCGCTTAAGGACGAATTGCAAGAAGCCTGGGATAATGGGTTCAAGACATACGACGCCTATAGCAAACGAAACTTCATAATGTGTGTCTGGTACATGTACTCGACGCATGACTTGCCGGTGTATGTGCTATTCATTGGCTGGTGTGTGCATGGAAGGTTCCCGTGCCCCACATGCAAGGGAGCTCTTGAGTTTCGTTGGCTTTAGGCCGGTCGCAAGTTTTCTTGCTTCGACATGCATAGACAGTTCCTGGATCCTCACCATAAGTTCAGGAAAGACAAGAAGAACTTCATCAGAGGTAGAGTTCTAAAAAAACTCTACACCACCTGCGTTGACAGGCCAACAGACCCTGGATCAGTTAAACGCTCTCGAGCCAGCACTGGTAGAATAAGGGCCTATTGTCCTGGTTGGTAAGGGCCTTTAGTCCCGGTTCCTAAACCGGGACTAATGGGTCGGTACTAATGCACTGGCCCTTTAGTCCCGGTTCAGTCCAGAACCGGGACAGATGGGCCTCCATGTGGCCTGTGCGCCGAGCCCAGGCAGGAGGGCCTTTAGTCCTGGTTGGTGGCACCAACCAGGACCAATAGGCATCCACGTGTCGGCATTTCAGGGGCTTGGTTTTTTTTAAAAGGGGGGGCTGGGATTTCGGGGGTTTAATTTAGGTGTTTCATATATTGTGTTAGCTAGCTAATTAATAGAGAGAAGTGTCCTCTCTTTTGTCCGTGCTTGGTCGACGCTACGTACTATACATAGAGAGGCCCTCGACATGCTAGCTAGTAAGAAAATGAAGGGAACCATTAAGTACAGAAGTTCGTCATGCATACCGAGAGAAGTGATCGATCGACCTCTCCTTCTCCGAGAGATTGGTCGAACAACAAGTTTTTGTATTACCTATCCGACGCTACTGGCTACATACAAATACAATATGTAAGATCTCTTAATTACAATCCCGTAGCATTTGAAATCAACTTCCACATGGTATTCTCCGGCTTTATTAATGACGTGGTCAAGAAAGAATCCCGCCAATTCCTCTTGAATTGCTTTCATGCGATCTTGTGGTAGGAGTTCATTCCGCATCTGCCACGTCTAATTTGAAGAAGGGGTTAATTAATACATATATATGAATGAAACTCAACAGGAATGATGGTGTAATAAAATGAAATTGTGAATATTATTGTTTACACACTTCATATTGTCTTTTAGAGTAGCCCCGCTTATTTTTCAAAGTCGCGTTGTATATGAACTCGCACACGTAGTATCCACAAAAATTACTCCCTTCTTCCTGCCACAAGCACTTTACGAGAAATAGAGGTCAATCAAACTGATAATGAAGCATTATAAATGGCATTTATGAAAGTATAGCTATCGAATCAACGGGAGATGCGCGCAACTAGCTAGCCAGTAGTACTTACTTTCGGGTATGTATATCGCAGCTCCTTCAGCAGTCCCGGAGCTTCTGCGGTGAACTGTTTCCAAACCCTGCAAGACAAAAATAATTATTATTACTTGAGATATCAGGAAATGAACAAAAAGTTGCCAATATGGTGCGATAATGATCGATTGAACTTACTTGTTGAGCAATTTAGTCATGTCCGCATAGGTTTCGGGATCTTTTCGTCTCGAGTCTAAGACGGTTACTAGTCCCTGCTCAAGCTTAATCTCCAGAAGAACATAGTGGAAGCTGCGCACGCATGCATAACTCATCAATTACATTACTATAACCTCGCTCGAGTAATAAGGGAAACCGAATATGCACACGACAGTAACACTCACTTGAAGTTGTAAGGAAAGAGTATGGTATCTTTGTTTTGATTTTTGATCAACGATTGTAGCAAGTTGGCCTCAGCCTCTTTGGCGTGCTTTTTAACCTGAATTTCATCTATGATATTTGTGTTAATGAACCCAATATCATAAATTTCTTGTTTTCTGCACTCGATGATCTTCAATCTGCATAATATATTGAGGATAATTAATTATAAATACATGCAATGAAAGAGCTGAGCTATATATAGAGACTTAATGACAGAAATAGTACTTACAGACAGTAGCAAAAGACCGTTAATTTATCGAGGGCCTTTGGATTGAAGAACTCGAAGAACTCCTCAAATGGAACAGGCAACAGATCAGTTCCAACGAGGTCGTGCTCCTCTTTAATGTTCAGATACAAAGTATTCGTCCCCCCAGACTCTCTGCAGGTTTTCATGTACCAATTATGGAATCTTCGCATCATCGTTGTTACAGATTTTTCATCTTTGA
>NW_021271644.1:0-628 GCF_002162155.2 Triticum dicoccoides
CAAAGGGAACAACGTATGTTGTTATGCGGTCTGACCGATAAAGATCTTCGTAGAATATGTAGGAGCCAATATGGGCATCCAGGTCCCGCTATTGGTTATTGACCGGAGACGTGTCTCGGTCATGTCTACATTGTTCTCGAACCCGTAGGGTCCGCACGCTTAAGGTTACGATGACAGTTATATTATGAGTTTATGCATTTTGATGTACCGAAGGTTGTTCGGAGTCCCGGATGTGATCACGGACATGACGAGGAGTCTCAAAATGGTCGAGACGTAAAGATTGATATATTGGAAGCCTATATTTGGATATCGGAAGTGTTCCGGGTGAAATCGGGATTTTACCGGAATACCGGGAGGGTTACCGGAACCCCCCGGGAGCTATTTGGGCCATAGTGGGCCTTAGTGGAAAAGAGAAGGGGCTGCCCTAGTTGGTCTGCGCCCCCCCCCCCCTTTCCTTAGTCCTATTAGGACTAGGAGAGGTGGCCGGCCCCCTCCTCCTCTTTTCCCCTCCGAGGAATCCTAGTTGGACTAGGATTGGAGGGGGAATCCTACTCCCAGAGGGAGTAGGACTCTCCTGCGCCTCCCCCCCTTGGCCGGCCAGCCTCCCCTCCTCTCCTCCTTTATATAC
>NW_021271645.1:0-38228 GCF_002162155.2 Triticum dicoccoides
GGTTTTGTTTAGATTAAAAGTTCGCCATAGCTGCAACTTCGCGTACTTCGTTTGTGTTCAACGACCAGACAAAGGCGTCACAGAACCCCACCTTGATCAATAAAGCTTTCATCTTATATTCGCAATATCCAGATTGCAATCTTAGTTTCTTGCTTGTTCTTCGTTTGCTCGCAGGAAACAGACCCTCGTGGTCAGGTTGATCGTGCTCCGGCGTGGTCAATAACCTCTCGGAGTTGGTTTAGCGATTGCTAAGGCGCGACGTCCTCGCACGTTCGTAGTCGGATCGTCAAAGTCGACTTCCACCAAAGCGAAATCCACCATCTCATCGAAAGACGGGACACCTTTGCCTCTATCATCCTCCGTCTTTTTCACACCAAAGTGTCCCATTAATCCTCCTCCATGCGCCTCCTGCAACAACAAAAGACGAACGGAGCTAGCTGGAATGCATAGCTTGTTAGCACGAAACGCAAATCCATCGTTAACGACAAACTTGTTCCACATTCTTCCTTCTTTACAATTCTGCATTACATCTTTAAAATCAGCATCATGCACATATTGATCTTTGATGGTCTCCAAACCAAATATTTTGAAGTCAAGTTGTGAAAGCATAATATAGCGACGAGACAAAGCATCAGCAATAACATTTTCTTTTCCCTTCTTGTGTTTAATGACATAAGGGAAAGTCTCAATGAATTCAACCCATTTAGCATGTCTACGATTCAGTTTAGCTTGACTTCTAATATGTTTCAAAGATTCATGATCAGAATGTATAACAAATTCTTTGGGCCATAAATAATGTTGCCATGTTTCTAAAGTCCGAACAAGAGCATATAATTCTTTATCATAAGTAGAATAATTCAGACTAGGCCCACTCAATTTTTCAGAAAAGTATGCAACGGGTTTGCCATCTTGTAATAACACACCTCCTAATCCAATTCCACTAGCATCACATTCAAGCTCAAAAGTCTTATTAAAATCAGGAAGTTGGAGTAAAGGAGCATGTGTCAACTTATCTTTCAATACCGTGAAGACTTCTTCCTGTGCAGTACCCCAAAGAAAAGACACATCTTTCTTTGTAAGCTCATTGAGAGGTGCAGCAATGGTGCTGAAATCTCTCACAAAACGCCTATAGGATCCAGCGAGGCCAAGAAAACTCCTCACTTGTGTGACCGTTTTGGGCTGCGGCCAACTCTCAATAGCTTCAATCTTGGCTTTATCAACTTCAATTCCCTGTGGAGTAACAACATAGCCAAGAAAAGGTACTCGGTCGGTGCAAAAGGTGCACTTCCCAAGGTTACCAAACAAACGTGCATCACGTAGAGCAATAAAAACAGCACATAAATGTTCCAAATGTTCTTCCAAAGATCTGCTATAAATCAATATGTCATCAAAGTAAACTACCACAAATCGTCCAATGAAAGCACGTAAAACTTCGTTCATTAATCTCATGAAAGTACTAGGTGCATTAGTTAACCCAAAAGGCATGACTAACCACTCATATGATCCAAACTTAGTTTTAAATGCTGTTTTCCATTCATCTCCCAATTTCATAAGAATTTGATGGTATCCACTACGCAAATCAACTTTGGAGAATATTGTAGAGCCACTCAATTCATCAAGCATATCATCTAGCCTAGGAATAGGATGACGATAACGAATAGTAATATTATTAATGCCTCTACAATCAACACACATACGTGATGTACCATCCTTTTTCGGTACTAGAATAATAGGAACAGCACAAGGACTAAGGGATTCGCGTATATAACCTTTGTCGAGAAGCTCTTGTACTTGACGCATAATCTCCTTCGTCTCCTCTGGATTGGTACGGTATGGTGCACGGTTTGGCAGTGAAGCACCGGGAATTAAGTCAATCTGATGCTCAATCCCTCGAATAGGTGGTAATCCCGGTGGCACGTCTTATGGAAAGACGTCAGCGAACTCCTGCAAAATGTTAGTGATAGCAGGAGGCAAAGAGGAAGGCACGTCCTCGAATGAAAATAATGCCTCTTTGCACACAAAAGCATAGCAAACAGATTTGCTGAAATCTAGCTCATCAATATCAGATTTGGTGGCAAATAAACATGCACTTTTCAATTTAATTTCAGAAGCAACACTAGATGGTTTATTATTAGGCTTCATTTGTTGCTCAAATTCTTTTGCCACAATCTGATTTTCACTCTTATTGATAGAGGCGAGGGTCCCGATCTTTCGATGAGATGATAACTATCGATTTGGTGGAGACGACTTTGACGATCCGACTACAAACGTGCACGACGTTGCGCCTTAGCAATTGCTAAACCAACTCCGAGAGGTTATTGACCACGCTGGAGCACGATCAACCTGACCACGAAGGTCTATTCCTGCAAGCAATCGAAGAACGAGCAAGAATATGATAAAGCAATCTGAATATTGCAAATATATATGAAGTATTGATAATGGTGGGGATCCGTAAGCGGTCTTGGTCTGGTCGTTGGACACAAACGAAGTACACGAAGTTGCAATGGCTAACTTTTAACTAAACAAATCCCAAGGAAAAGTTACTAGATGGATCTACTTATATAGGAGCAAGGGGTGGCGGCCAAGGAGGTGGGAGGACGTCCCAAGGCAGCCTAAAACTAAATCTAGGTCGTACAAGGCCAATGGGCCCAAGTGGAGGTGATGTAACACCTTTGGACTTGTAGTTTGACTCGGATTCTGCTGCAGAATATTAGTTTCTTCCACAACTCAATGCTCCGGACGAATTTGAAGGTGATTCCAATTGGGTTGGAAAGTGCACGAAATCTAGTTTCCAACAAAAAAAGAATCACGCAATTTGGAGTCCGTATGAAAAACTTGTGTGCGTTTTGAGTCAGGTGTGTCTGTGCAGTCCGAATCTGAATCCAGAACGTGAGAGACTTGGACTCTATCTTCTCTTGGGCCAAAAGTGACGTGAGAGAACTTTTTGGACAGCAAATAAACATCTCTTTCTTCCTTATCTTCATATGTGGATTGTACAAATGTCCCATACACCTGCAATTAGACAAAACACAAAAGTGTGTGAAGTATTTTTGTTCTGGATAACATAAATAGATTATTGAATAGTTTCCACTAGAAATCACCTGACAAATATGCATATATGCAATATTTTTGATCATATCCAAGGTAGTCATGTCCTCATCATCCTCCCCTTCTTGAAAATAAAGCCGTCCTCGGCGTTGCTTAATCTGAAATGTGGCTAACAAAAGAGACAAGGTGTACATGTTGTATATGTATATGTCATCCATTTTTACTTCCCTTAATTTTTGCATATATGACACTTGAATAGATGAGTAACTTGCATAGTTCATAAAATCTAAAGCCAAAAAATTAGCACAAGAAGTAGAAGGCATGAAAATATTGCAACTCAGTTTGCACATATAAGTGAAGCTCTTATTCATTTCAAAAGATTGACAATGTTCATCATTAAACCATCCCAGCATTGGTGAATAAACCTTACTTGCATCAAATTTACATGCTACAACATGCTTAAATAAGCAAACATGCAATAAATCATTCAACGCAGAATCATCACCAAGATTAGACGTCATATCAAAATGATTAAACATTGGTTCTTTTGCATCAATAGTTAATTCAATGGGTGCACTCAAAATTGTTGGTATTTCAGTTGTTTGATCACATGGCAAAGTCAAATTATCAACGTAGTCCTCTAAAATAGGTGGTGTGATCAAAGTAGTGGGTAGCTCATCAGATGGTGCATTCAAATTGACAAGGCATTCATCATTCTCATGTAGAGATGGAAGATCAGTACCTTTGTCATTACCTCTTATGATCAACTCAGATGATGTAGCCACTCTCGGGGGCGATGTGTCACATGGTGGAGGTGATGTAGTCCTGACAACAACGGATGTGGTTGTCATAGTATGCCTAGTAGTTGAAGGAACAATCATATCAACTCTTGGAATGTGCACCGTGCGCTTGTTCTCCTCGTGGCCAACACGTCGTTTTATTTCCTGTTCAGCTTTGCAAGCAAGATGAAACAAATGGTCCATAGGATAACACTCTTCATGAATTTGTATCTCTTGAATATCACGGTTTAATCCTCCCCAAAATCTATCCATAAAATCATCTTCACTTTCTTCTAAAGAGGAATGCAACAAGGTAGTTTGTAAATCATCATAATATTTTGTTACAGTTTCACTACCTTGTTTTAAGTGTTGCAACTTCTTAATCATGTCACGAGTATAATAAGCAGGGACGAAAGTATGTCGCATGGCAAGTTTCAAATCATCCCAAGTAGTAGGTATATAATCAGGGTGTAACCGACAATATTCACTCCACCAAACCAAAGCATAACCAGTGAAAGAACCAACCGCAACCTTAACCTTTTTATGTTCATCGAAATTATGGGAAGCAAATATATTTTTTATGTCGAACTCCCATTCAATATATAAAGCAGGTTTAAAACGGCCATTAAATGGTGGTATAGATACATTAACCTGATCATGTGCATTTGGATGTTTGTGCACCTCTCGTGACGGTTGTGGTATTTGCAAAGGTGGTGGCACGTCTCCCGCGATCGACAAAGCCCATGAATTGACTCTGGATCTTGTCATGATTAGTAGAACAAGAAACAAAATCCAAAAATAATGTTCCTATAACTACTAGGATGTGGTGGTAAAACTGATAGAGGCAAAGGTGTCCCGTCTTTCGATGAGATGGTGGATTTCGCTTTGGTGGAAGTCGACTTTGACGATCCGACTACGAACGTGCGAGGACGTCGCGCCTTAGCAATCGCTAAACCAACTCCGAGAGGTTATTGACCACGCCGGAGCACGATCAACCTGACCACGAGGGTCTGTTTCCTGCGAGCAAACGAAGAACAAGCAAGAAACTAAGATTGCAATCTGGATATTGCGAATATAAGATGAAAGCTTTATTGATCAAGGTGGGGTTCTGTGACGCCTTTGTCTGGTCGTTGAACACAAACGAAGTACGCGAAGTTGCAGCTATGGCGAACTTTTAATCTAAACAAAACCCAAAGTCTAAACGATGCCCTAAGGGCTGTATATATGGAGGAAGAGGGGGGTATTTCGTGGCCCTTGGTGGAGGGGTCCGAAATCAACCCTATCTCTTGTTTCCCCACACATACGGACTCTAAAAATAGCCTATACTTATGTATTTCGAAATTACATGGGCCTGGCCCAATAATAAGGTGACGCAGCACCTAAAATAGCCTCGGGACGAAATTTATGAAGTGGCATCTTGTATATTTCGTCCAAGGCTTCATGCACCCATTATGGTGGCTTCAAAGTCCTGAAATCATCACTTGTAACTTCGTTCTTGTTCCCCTTGCGCATGCCATCATCTCCATGCTTGTTCTTGCTCCAATGTTCATCCTTCTCCAAGCTAGGCCCTTCATTTGTAAGCAAAACAAATGTATCCAATTTAGGCAGCATCATATTCTCATGAACATTAGAATCATTACCAAGAAACGAAAGTACCTGGTAATTTAGTTGGTGTGCACGAGCTCTAGTAATTGGTCCAGTATGTATAGCAGCAGGGGCTGTGGGTGTAATAATTGTATTGATGTCCTCATCATCAATGAATTCAACCCATTTAGCATGTCTACGATTTAGTTTAGCTTGACTTTTAATATGTTTCAAAGATTCATGATCAGAATGTATAACAAATTCTTTGGGCCATAAATAATGTTGCCATGTTTCTAAAGTCCGAACAAGAGCATATAATTCTTTATCATAAGTAGAATAATTCAGACTAGGCCCACTCAATTTTTCAGAAAAGTATGCAACAGGTTTGCCATCTTGTAATAACACACCTCCTAATCCAATTCCACTAGCATCACATTCAAGCTCAAAAGTCTTATTAAAATCAGGAAGTTGGAGTAAAGGAGCATGTGTCAACTTATCTTTCAATACCGTGAAGGCTTCTTCCTGTGCGGTACCCCAAAGAAAAGGCACATCTTTCTTTGTAAGCTCATTGAGAGGTGCAGCAATGGTGCTGAAATCTCTCACAAAACGCCTCTAGAATCCAGCGAGGCCAAGAAAACTCCTCACTTGTGTGACCGTTTTGGGCTGCGGCCAACTCTCAATAGCTTCAATCTTGGCTTTATCAACTTCAATTCCCTGTGGAGTAACAACATAGCCAAGAAAAGATACTCGGTCGGTGCAAAAGGTGCACTTCCCAAGGTTACCAAACAAACGTGCATCACGTAGAGCAATAAAAACAGCACGTAAATGTTCCAAATGTTCTTCCAAAGATCTGCTACAAATCAATATGTCATCAAAGTAAACTACCACAAATCGTCCAATGAAAGCACGTAAAACTTCGTTCATTAATCTCATGAAAGTACTAGGTGCATTAGTTAACCCAAAAGGCATGACTAACCACTCATATAATCCAAACTTAGTTTTAAATGCTGTTTTCCATTCATCTCCCAATTTCATACGAATTTGATGGTAGCCACTACGCAAATCAACTTTGGAGAATATTGTAGAGCCACTCAATTCATCAAGCATATCAGCTAGCCTAGGAATAGGATGACGATAACGAATAGTAATATTATTAATGCCTCTACAATCAACACACATACGTGATGTACCATCCTTTTTCGGCACTAGAATAATAGGAACAGCACAAGGACTAAGGGATTCGCGTATATAACCTTTGTCGAGAAGCTCTTGTACTTGACGCATAATCTCCTTCGTCTCCTCTGGATTGGTACGGTATGGTGCACGGTTTGGCAATGAAGCACCGGGAATTAAGTCAATCTGATGCTCAATCCCTCGAATAGGCGGTAATCCCGGTGGCACGTCTTGTGGAAAAACGTCAGCGAACTCCTGCAAAATGTTAGTGACAGCAGGAGGCAAAGAGGAAGGCACGTCCTCGAATGAAAATAATGCCTCTTTGCACACAAAAGCATAGCAAACAGATTTGCTGAAATCTAGCTAATCAATATCAGATTTGGTGGCAAATAAACATGCACTTTTCAATTTAATTTCAGAAGCAACACTAGATGGTTTATTATTAGGCTTCATTTGTTGCTCAAATTCTTTTGCCACAATCTGATTTTCACTCTTATTCTTCTCCTGTTGTGCTTTATTAGCTCTATTAATATCATCTTTCAAAATGGAATCAGGAGTCATAGGAAGCAAAGTAATATTTTTATCCTTATGAACAAGAGTATAGTGATTGTTTCTACCATGGTGTACAGAATTTTTATCAAATTGCCATGATCTACCAAGTAATAAGGAACATGCTTGCATAGGTACCACATCACAATCAACATAATCAGCATATGTAGAGATACTAAAATGCACACGAACAGTACGTGTTACCTTAACCTTGCCGCTGTTGTTGAACCATTGGATGTAGTAAGGATGTGGATGTGGTCTTGTGGTGAGAGAAAGCTTCTCCACCATCTCCATGCTAGCCAAGTTGTTGCAGCTCCCTCCATCTATGATGACGCGCACAGAGCGTTCTTTCACAACTCCCTTGGTATGGAACAAATTGTGCCTCTGATTTTGCTTAGCTTGTGTGACCTGCACACTCAAAACACGTTGAGAACCTAAACATTCATACCTGTCAGCGTCTTCAGGAGCCATGTATTGCGTCTCATGATCAGAATCATCTCCACCATGTTCTTCATGTATAATAAGAGCCAAAGTCTCCTCATCATAGTCACTAGCGGACTCATATCCACCATCCTCGGTAGCAATCATCACACGCGGAGATTTGCATTCTCTCGCATAATGACCTCCTCCCTTACAACGACGACAAATAATATCACTTGTGTGCCCTGTTGATGCCATGGAAGAAGCAGAACTCTCTGCAGGCCCAGCAGGTGCGCTCTTGGCAGATAATGGTGGTTGTGCCTGTTTTCTTGTATCACGACTGGAGGAGACACCTGATTGAGGTGCTGGTGCAGTTGAAGTAGAAGATGCACGCGGTGTCCATGATGAAGGTCGGCCTGCAGAAAAGTTAGTTCGCGCCAATGCTTGTCGATCCTGCACTTCACGTTCAGCTTTACAAGCAAGATGGAATAAACGAGTGATATTAGTATACTCCTTATAGTCTAGAATGGTCTGAATCTCTCTATTTAATCCACCCAGAAAACGTGCAAGCATAGCTTCATTCTCCTCAACAATACCACATCTAATCATGCCAGTTTGTAATTCCTGATAATATTCTTCTACAGAATTTTTTCCTTGTCTTAAGCACTGTAATTTTTGAAGCAATTCACGTTGATAATATGGTGGAACCCTACGAGTACGCATAGCAGTTTTCAAAGCAGCCCAAGTAGTTGGAATAGGATATAATCTACAATGTTCAGACCACCATACACATGCAAAACTAGTGAAAGCACAAACAGCAGCAGCAACCCGTCTCTCCTCAGGATATTGTAAACATGTAAATCGTTGTTCAGTTTCTAACTCCCAAGTAAGATATATATCAGGAACATATCTACCCTCAAATGGTGGAATATTCAATTTCAGTTTAGGAATATGGACATCATCTCGTACCTGAGGTGGTGGTGCAGGCCTACCATTACGAATATATACCTGAGGTCGACCTGCTGGTGGTGGTGCAGGTGGCTGCATGTAGTGCTGATTTTGATCAACCTCATCCTCATAATCTCCCACATAATCATCCTCCTCCGCATCAGCAGCAGGAGCCACAGAAGTATCAACAGCAGCACCAACAGTTTGGCCAAACGCAAGAGGAACACGGCTCGCTCGGCGAAGGTCTGTTTCGCGACGTGGAGGTAGTCGTTGTTGTTGTTGTTGGAGAGGTGCGTTAGGTGCAGCGGGTGGTGGTGGTGGAAGACGCGCGAGCAATTCATTAAACTTGTTATCGAGCTTTGTTTCGAACGTCTTCTCAAGGCCAGTGATCTTCTCCATGGCCTCTTCAAAATTGTTCAGCACATCTTGCACCTGTTAAGTCATCATTTGCTGAAACTTATCATGAAGCTCCTTGTTCGATAAATTCTCCCAGTCAATCTCGTCGGCTTGTGATCCTGGCATGGTTAGCAGCAATAGAAACACACAAGAATATGATCCTACAGACTACGAACAAGTGGTGGTGGTGGGTGTCACAAATCCGTCAAGTAAAACTCAAATTCTTACCAGTTCTTACCCAGCAACAGGCGGTGATCGGCAACCGTTGTAGTCAAAACTCTCAAAGCTTGTGACAGAGGCGGGGGTGTCCCGATCTTTCGATGAGATGATAACTATCGATTTGGTGGAGACGACTTTGACGATCCGACTACAAACGTGCAGGACGTTGCGCCTTAGCAATCGCTAAACCAATCTCCTGAGGTTACTGACGATGCCGGAAGCACGGTCAGCCTGACCACGAAGGTCTATTCCTGCAAGCAATCGAAGAACGAGCAACAATATGATAAAGCAATCTGAATATTGCAAATATATATGAGGTATTGATAATGGTGGAGATCCGTAAGCGGTCTTGGTCTGGTCGTTGGACACAAACGAAGTACACGAAGTTGCAATGGCTAACTTTTAACTAAACAAATCCCAAGGAAAAGTTACTAGATGGATCTACTTATATAGGAGCAAGGGGTGGCGGCCAAGGAGGTGGGAGGACGTCCCAAGGCAGCCTAAAACTAAATCTAGGTCGTACAAGGCCAATGGGCCCAAGTGGAGGTGATGTAACACCTTTGGACTTGTAGTTTGACTCGGATTCTGCTGCAGCATCAGATTGTTTCGTCCACAACTCAACGCTCCGGACGAATTTGAAGGTGATTTCAATTGGGTTGGAAAGTGCACGAAATCGAGTTTCCAACAAAAAAAGAATCACCCAATTTGGAGTCCGTATGAAAAACTTGTGTGCATTTTGAGTCAGGTGTGTCTGTGCAGTCCGAATCTGAATCCAGAACGTGAGAGACTTGGACTCTATCTTCTCTTGGGCCAAAAGTGACGTGAGAGAACTTTTTGGACAGCAAATAAACATCTCTTTCTTCCTTATCTTCATATGTGGATTGTACAAATGTCCCATACACCTGCAATTAGACAAAACACAAAACTGTGTGAAGTATTTTTGTTCTGGATAACATAAATAGATTATTGAATAGTTTGCACTAGAAATCACCTGACAAATATGCATATATGCAATATTTTTGGTCATATCCAAGGTAGTCATGTCCTCATCATCCTCCCCTTCTTGAAAATAAAGCCGTCCTCGGCGTTGCTTAATCTGAAATGTGGCTAACAAAAGAGACAAGGTGTACATGTTGTATATGTATATGTCATCCATTTTTACTTCCCTTGATTTTTGCATATATGACACATGAATAGATGAGTAACTTACATAGTTCATAAAATCTAAAGCCAAAAAATTAGCACAAGAAGTAGAAGGCATGAAAATATTGCAACTCAGTTTGCACATATAAGTGAAGCTCTTATTCATTTCAAAAGATTGACAATGTTCATCATTAAACCATCCCAACATTGGTGAATAAACCTTACTTGCATCAAATTTACATGCTACAACATGCTTAAATAAGCAAACATGCAATAAGTCATTCAACACAGAATCATCACCAAGATTAGAGGTCATATCAAAATTATTAAACATTGGTTCTTTTGCATCAATATTTAATTCAATGGGTGCACTCAAAATTGTTGGTATTTCAGTTGTTTGATCACATGGCAAAGTCAAATTATCAACGTAGTCCTCTAAAATAGGTGGTGTGATCAAAGTAGTGGGTAGCTCATCAGATGGTGCATTCAAATTGACAAGGCATTCATCATTCTCATGTAGAGATGGAAGATCAGTACCTTTGTCATTACCTCTTATGATCAACTCAGATGATGTAGCCACTCTCGGGGGCGATGTGTCACATGGTGGAGGTGATGTAGTCCTGACAACAACGGATGTGGTTGTCATAGTATGCCTAGTAGTTGAAGGAACAATCATATCAACTCTTGGAATGTGCACCGTGCGCTTGTTCTCCTCGTGGCCAACACGTCGTTTTATTTCCTGTTCAGCTTTGCAAGCAAGATGAAACAAATGGTCCATAGGATAACACTCTTCATGAATTTGTATCTCTTGAATATCACGGTTTAATCCTCCCCAAAATCTATCCATAAAATCATCTTCACTTTCTTCTAAAGAGGAATGCAACAAGGTAGTTTGTAAATCATCATAATATTTTGTTACAGTTTCACTACCTTGTTTTAAGTGTTGCAACTTCTTAATCATGTCACGAGTATAATAAGCAGGGACGAAAGTATGTCGCATGGCAAGTTTCAAATCATCCCAAGTAGTAGGTATATAATCAGGGTGTAACCGACAATATTCACTCCACCAAACCAAAGCATAACCAGTGAAAGAACCAACCGCAACCTTAACCTTTTTATGTTCATTGAAATTATGGGAAGCAAATATATTTTTTATGTCGAACTCCCATTCAATATATAAAGCAGGTTTAAAACGGCCATTAAATGGTGGTATAGATACATTAACCTGATCATGTGCATTTGGATGTTTGTGCACCTCTCGTGACGATTGTGGTATTTGCAAAGGTGGTGGCACGTCTCCCGCGATCGACAAAACCCATGAATTGACTCTGGATCCTGTCATGATTAGTAGAACAAGAAACAAAACCCAAAAATAATGTTCCTATAACTACTAGGATGTGGTGGTAAAACGCTCACAGTAAAGCAAATATCAATGTCTTACAAGTTCTTACCATGCAGCAGGCGGTGATCGGCAACCAGCGGTGTCAAGTAACTCCGAATATTGAGTAAAGCGATTGCCAGGGGAGCGTATGTATACACGGTGTAGAAATATGTGGAGCTGGGTTGGCTATATATGGTAGCAAAAGATTAGCAATAATCAATTCAAAGATGCAATGTTGAATAAACGCTCAACGACGGTACTGTGCTGGTCCTAGGCTAGACCGAACTAGAGACGCGAGCCTAGAACACTAATGAGGTCACGTCGTAGCACAACTAGCATCAATGAAGGACACTAAGTAGCTCCGGACAGCAAGATATAAATGAAGATCACAACGGCAGTAAAGATAATGAGGTGAAACAACAGCCAAGCAGGATATATCAACAACTTTGTCTCCAACTTTCCTCTGAAAAAGTTTGTGCCGATTTTTTTGTTTTTTTTCTTCTCTCTTTTTTTCCTCACACTTTTTTTTCTTTCTCTCCTTTTTTTTTCTCTGACTTTTTTTTCTCCTTTTTTTCTCTTGTTTTTTTTCTCTCTTTTTTTCTCCCTCTTTCCAAAACAAACTAGATAAGATGCAGATTGGATCAAGTGAAGATGTGAACGATCTCAACTATTATTATGACAATGAATGATGGGTAGCACGTGGTGGAAATTGATGGATGGGTGGTGGACAGCGGAAGAGATAATGATGCAGCGGTGGCGTGACTAATGTGAACAGAACTCGAAACTCTAAACGAACTAGACACTAAGACCAGCAACTCGACACGACGATGCAACCGATAATTCAACTATGCAAGCAATGAAAAGAAAATTGCAAAGGCTCAGACTGGCTTGGACCAAGGATGAATAGATCTAACTCTTTTTTTGTGGCTTTTTCTTGGACAATAGGTAAGAAAATAAATCTAATCTAGGAAAACTGGAAATTCTCACCGAGCAACCTGAAAACTGATACCACTTGATAGAGGCGAGGGTGTCCCGATCTTTCGATGAGATGATAACTATCGATTTGGTGGAGACGACTTTGACGATCCGACTACAAACGTGCACGACGTTGCGCCTTAGCAATCGCTAAACCAACTCCGAGAGGTTACTGACGATGCTGGAAGCACGGTCAGCCTGACCACAAAGGTCTATTCCTGCAAGCAATCGAAGAACGAGCAAGAATATGATAAAGCAATCTGAATATTGCGAATATATATGAAGTATTGATAATGGTGGGGATCCGTAAGCGGTCTTGGTCTGGTCGTTGGACACAAACGAAGTACACGAAGTTGCAATGGCTAACTTTTAACTAAACAAATCCCAAGGAAAAGCTACTAGATGGATCTACTTATATAGGAGCAAGGGGTGGCGGCCAAGGAGGTGGGAGGACGTCCCAAGGCAGCCTAAAACTAAATCTAGGTCGTACAAGGCCAATGGGCCCAAGTGGAGGTGATGTAACACCTTTGGACTTATAGTTTGACTCGGATTCTGCTGCAGCATCAGATTGTTTCGTCCACAACTCAACGCTCCGGACGAATTTGAAGGTGATTCCAATTGGGTTGGAAGGTGCACGAAATCTAGTTTCCAACAAAAAAAGAATCACCCAATTTGGAGTCCGTATGAAAAACTCGTGTGCGTTTTGAGTCAGGTGTGTCTGTGCAGTCCGAATCTGAATCCAGAACGTGAGAGACTTGGACTCTATCTTCTCTTGGGCCAAAAGTGACGTGAGAGAACTTTTTGGACAGCAAATAAACATCTCTTTCTTCCTTATCTTCGTATGTGGATTGTACAAATGTCCCATACACCTGCAATTAGATAAAACACAAAAGTGTGTGAAGTATTTTTGTTCTGGATAACATAAATAGATTATTGAATAGTTTCCACTAGAAATCACCTGACAAATATGCATATATGCAATATTTTTGATCATATCCAAGGTAGTCATGTCCTCATCACTTATTCTTCTCTTGTTTTGCTTTATTAGCTCTATTAATATCATCTTTCAAAATAGAATCAGGAGTCATAGGAAGCAAAGTAATATTTTTTATCCTTATGAACAAGAGTATAGTGATTGTTTCTACCATGGTGTACATAATTTTTATCAAATTGCCATGGTCTACCAAGTAATAAGGAACATGCTTGCATAGGTACCACATCACAATCAACATAATCAGCATATGTAGATATACTAAAATGCACACGAACAGTACGTGTTACCTTAACATTGCCGCTGTTGTTGAACCATTGGATGTAGTAAGGATGTGGATGTGGTCTTGTGGTGAGAGAAAGCTTCTCCACCATCTCCATACTAGCCAAGTTGTTGCAGCTCCCTCCATCTATGATGACGCGCACAGAACGTTCTTTCACAACTCCCTTGGTATGGAACAAATTGTGCCTCTGATTTTGCTCAGCTTGTGTGACCTGCACACTCAAAACACGTTGAGCAACTAAACATTCATACCTGTCAGCGTCTTCAGGAGCCATGTATTGCGTCTCATGATCAGAATCATCTCCACCATGTACTTCATGTGTAATAAGAGCCAAAGTCTCCTCATCATAGTCACTAGCGGACTCATATCCACCATCCGCGGTAGCAATCATCACACGCGGAGATTTGCATTCTCTCGCATAATGACCTCCTCCCTTACAACGACGACAAATAATATCACTTGTGTGCCCTGTTGATGCCATGGAAGAAGAAGAACTCTGTGTAGGCCCAGCAGGTGCGCTCTTGGCAGATAATGGTGGTTGTGCCTGTTTTCTTGTATCACGACTGGAGGAGGCACGTGACTGAGGTGCTGGTGCAATTGAAGTAGAAGATGCACGCGGTGTCCATGATGAAGGTTGGCCTGCAGAAAAGTTAGTTCGCGCCAATGCTTGTCGATCCTGCACTTCACGTTCAGCTTTACAAGCAAGATGGAATAAACGAGTGATATTAGTATACTCCTTATAGTCTAGAATGGTCTGAATCTCTCTATTTAATCCACCCAGAAAACGTGCAAGCATAGCTTCATTCTCCTCAACAATACCACATCTAATCATGCCAGTTTGTAATTCCTGATAATATTCTTCTACAGAATTTTTTCCTTGTCTTAAGCACTGTAATTTTTGAAGCAATTCACGTTGATAATATGGTGGAACCCTACGAGTACGCATAGCAGTTTTCAAAGCAGCCCAAGTAGTTGGAATAGGATATAATCTACAATGTTCAGACCACCATACACATGCAAAACTAGTGAAAGCACAAACAGCAGCAGCAACCCGTCTCTCCTCAGGATATTGTAAACATGTAAATCGTTGTTCAGTTTCTAACTCCCAAGTAAGATATATATCAGGAACATATCTACCCTCAAATGGTGGAATATTCAATTTCAGTTTAGGAATATGGACATCATCTCGTACCTGAGGTGGTGGTGCAGGCCTACCATTACGAATATATACCTGAGGTCGACCTGCTGGTGGTGGTGCTGGTGGCTGCTCATAGATCTGATTTTGATCAACCTCATCCTCATAATCGCCCGCATACTCATCATCCTCCTGGGTACGAGCAACAGCAGTAGCAGGAGCCACAGAAGTATCAACAGCAGCACCAACAGTTTGGCCAAACGCAAGAGGAACACGGCTCGCTCGGCGAAGGTCTATTTCGCGACGTGGAGGTAGACGTTGTTGTTGTTGTTGGAGAGGTGCGTTAGGTGCAGCGGGTGGTGGTGGTGGAAGACGCGCGAGCAATTCATTAAATCTGTTATCGAGCTTTGTTTCGAACGTCTTCTCAAGGCCAGTGATCTTCTCCATGGCCTCTTCAAAATTGTTCAGCACATCTTGCACCTGTTCAGTCATCATTTGCTGAAACTTATCATGAAGCTCCTTGTTCGATAAATTCTCCCAGTCAATCTCGTTGGCTTGTGATCCTGGCATGGTTAGCAGCAATAGAAACACACAAGAATATGATCCTACAGACTACGAACAAGTGGTGGTGGTGGGTGTCACAAATCCGTCAAGCAAAACTCAAATTCTTACCAGTTCTTACCCAGCAACAGGCGGTGATCGGCAACCGTTGTAGTCAAAACTCTCAAAGCTTGGATAGAGCGATTACCAAGGAGAGTCAAACGCACGACGTAGATGTATGTGGAGCTGGGAAGGCTTATACTATGGTAGCAAAAAGGGTCAGCAATAATCAATTCAGAGATGCAAAGTTGAATAAACGCTCAACGACGGTACTGTGCTGGTCCTAGGCTAGACTGTGCTAGAGACGCGAGCCTAGAACACCAACAAAATCACGGCGCGTGATAGAGGCAAAGGTGTCCCGTCTTTCGATGAGATGGTGGATTTCGCTTTGGTGGAAGTCGACTTTGACGATCCGACTACGAACGTGTGAGGACGTCGCGCCTTAGCAATCGCTAAACCAACTCCGAGAGGTTATTGACCACGCCGGAGCACGATCAACCTGACCACGAGGGTCTGTTTCCTGCGAGCAAACGAAGAACAAGCAAGAAACTAAGATTGCAATCTGGATATTGCGAATATAAGATGAAAGCTTTATTGATCAAGGTGGGGTTCTGTGACGCCTTTGTCTGGTCGTTGAACACAAACGAAGTACGCGAAGTTGCAGCTATGGCGAACTTTTAATCTAAACAAAACCCAAAGTCTAAACGATGCCCTAAAGGCTGTATATATGGAGGAAGAGGGGGGGAATTTCGTGGCCCTTGGTGGAGGGGTCCGAAATCAACCCTATCTCTTGTTTCCCCACACATACGGACTCTAAAAATAGCCTATACTTATGTATTTCGAAATTACATGGGCCTGGCCCAATAATAAGGTGACGCAGCACCTAAAATAGCCTCGGGACGAAATTTATGAAGTGGCATCTTGTATATTTCGTCCAAGGCTTCATGCACCCATTATGGTGGCTTCAAAGTCCTGAAATCATCACTTGTAACTCCGTTCTTGTTCCCCTTGCGCATGCCATCAACTCCATGATTGTTCTTGCTCCAATGTTCATCCTTCTCCAAGCTAGGCCCTTCATTTGTAAGCAAAACAAATGTATCCAATTTAGGCAGCATCATATTCTCATGAACATTAGAATCATTACCAAGAAACGAAAGTACCTGGTAATTTAGTTGGCGTGCACGAGCTCTAGTAATTGGTCCAGTATGTATAGCAGCAGGGGTTGTGGGTGTAACAATTGTATTGATGTCCTCATCATGGGTAGCTCATCAGATGGTGCATTCAAATTGACAAGGCATTCATCATTCTCATGTAGAGATGGAAGATCAGTACCTTTGTCATTACCTCTTATGATCAACTCAGATGATGTAGCCACTCTCGGGGGCGATGTGTCACATGGTGGAGGTGATGTAGTCCTGACAACAACGGATGTGGTTGTCATAGTATGCCTAGTAGTTGAAGGAACAATCATATCAACTCTTGGAATGTGCACCGTGCGCTTGTTCTCCTCATGGCCAACACGTCGTTTTATTTCCTGTTCAGCTTTGCAAGCAAGATGAAACAAATGGTCCATAGGATAACACTCTTCATGAATTAGTATCTCTTGAATATCACGGTTTAATCCTCCCTAAAATCTATCCATAAAATCATCTTCACTTTCTTCTAAAGAGGAATGCAACAAGGTAGTTTGTAAATCATCATAATATTTTGTTACAGTTTCACTACCTTGTTTTAAGTGTTGCAACTTCTTAATCATGTCACGAGTATAATAAGCAGGGACGAAAGTATGTCGCATGGCAAGTTTCAAATCATCCCAAGTAGTAGGTATATAATCAGGGTGTAACCGACAATATTCACTCCACCAAACCAAAGCATAACCAGTGAAAGAACCAACCGCAACCTTAACCTTTTTATGTTCATTGAAATTATGGGAAGCAAATATATTTTTTATGTCGAACTCCCATTCAATATATAAAGTAGGTTTAAAACGGCCATTAAATGGTGGTATAGATACATTAACCTGATCATGTGCATTTAGATGTTTGTGCACCTCTCGTGACGGTTGTGGTATTGGCAAAGGTGGTGGCACGTCTTCCGCGATCGACAAAGCCCATGAATTGACTCTGGATCCTGTCATGATTAGTAGAACAAGAAACAAAACCCAAAAATAATGTTCCTATAACTACTAGGATGTGGTGGTAAAACGCTCACAGTAAAGCAAATATCAATGTCTTACAAGTTCTTACCATGCAGTAGGCGGTGATCGGCAACCAGCAGTGTCAAGTAACTCCGAATATTGAGTAAAGCGATTGCCAGGGGAGCGTACGTATACACGATGTAGAAATATGTGGAGCTGGGTTGGCTATATATGGTAGCAAAAGATTAGCAATAATCAATTCAAAGATGCAATGTTGAATAAACGCTCAACGACGATACTGTGCTGGTCCTAGGCTAGACCGGACTAGAGACGCGAGCCTAGAACACTAATGAGGTCACGGCGTAGCACAACTAGCTTCAATGAAGGATACTAAGTAGCTCTTGACCACAAGATATAAGTGAAGATCACAACGGCAGTGAAGATAATGATGAAAAACAACTGCCAAGCAGGATATACAACAACTCTCTCTCCAACTTTCCTCTTGAAAAGTTTGAGACAATTTTCTGATAAATTCTTCCAAAGAATGCTACTAACTCAAGATTTCCAATGCAAAAAGAATCACTCAATTCCGAGTTAATATGAGGAGTCAAAGAATTCTAAAACTGGCTTGAAAAATTGGAACAAGCTGTGTTCACGAACTTCGGAGGGCAAAAAGACCTATTTAGAAGCCGATTTTGAGGTGTCAAATATTGAACTAGCTTCTGCAACTATTTAGATGCGGCTCGTCGCTAGCTTCAATTTGAGTACTCACGGAGGCAAAACGGACTTCGTATGAGGAAGACACACCTGTTTTACTGAACTGTACGCAAAACAGATTCCAATCCGAATTCAGGTACGAGATTGATTCTAGATAGATCCGATTTTTTTTCTTCTCTCTTTTTTTTTCTCACGTTTTTTTTTCTTTTTTTTTCTCTCTTTTTTTCTCTCTCTCTTTTTTCTCTCCCTCTTTCCAAGACAAACTAGATAAGATGCAGATTGGATCAGGTGAAGATGTGAATGACCTCAACTATGATTATGACAATGAACAGTGCATAGCACGTGGTGGAAATTAATAGATGGGATGGTGGACAGCGGAACGGATAATGATGCAGCGGCGGCGTGACTAATGTGAACAGAACTCGAAACTCTAAAGGAACTAGACACTAAGACCAGCAACTGACACGACGATGCAACCGATAATTCAACTATGCAAGCAATGAATAGAAAATTGCAAAGGCTCAGACTGGCTTGGATAAAGGATGAACAGATCTAACTTTTTTTGTGGCTTTTTCATGGACTGTAGGTATGAATGACAGATGCGATCTAAACTATGAAAAACTGTAAAATCTCACCGAACAACCTGAAAACTGATACCACTTGATAGAGGCGGGGGTGTCCCGATCTTTCGATGAGATGATAACTATCGATTTGGTGGAGACGACTTTGACGATCCGACTACAAACGTGCAGGACGTTGCGCCTTAGCAATCGCTAAACCAATCTCCTGAGGTTACTGACGATGCCGGAAGCACGGTCAGCCTGACCACGAAGGTCTATTCCTGCAAGCAATCGAAGAACGAGCAAGAATATGATAAAGCAATCTGAATATTGCAAATATATATGAGGTATTGATAATGGTGGAGATCCATAAGCGGTCTTGGTCTGGTCGTTGGACACAAACGAAGTACAAGAAGTTGCAATGGCTAACTTTTAACTAAACAAATCCCAAGGAAAAGTTACTAGATGGATCTACTTATATAGGAGCAAGGGGTGGCGGCCAAGGAGGTGGGAGGACGTCCCAAGGCAGCCTAAAACTAAATCTAGGTCGTACAAGGCCAATGGGCCCAAGTGGAGGTGATGTAACACCTTTGGACTTGTAGTTTGACTCGGATTCTGCTGCAGCATCAGATTGTTTCGTCCACAACTCAACGCTCCGGACGAATTTGAAGGTGATTCCAATTGGGTTGGAAAGTGCACGAAATCTAGTTTCCAACAAAAAAAGAATCACCCAATTCGGAGTCCGTATGAAAAACTTGTGTGCGTTTTGAATCAGGTGTGTCTGTGCAGTCCGAATCTGAATCTAGAACGTGAGAGACTTGGACTCTATCTTCTCTTGGGCCAAAAGTGACGTGAGAGAACTTTTTGGACAGCAAATAAACATCTCTTTCTTCCTTATCTTCATATGTGGATTGTACAAATGTCCCATACACCTGCAATTAGACAAAACACAAAACTGTGTGAAGTATTTTTGTTCTGGATAACATAAATAGATTATTGAATAGTTTGCACTAGAAATCACCTGACAAATATGCATATATGCAATATTTTTGGTCATATCCAAGGTAGTCATGTCCTCATCAGCTTGGATAGAGCGATTACCAGGGAGAGTCAAACGCACGACATAGATGTAAGTGGAGCTGGGAAGGCTTATAATATGGTAGCAAAAAGGGTCAGCAATAATCAATTCAGAGATGCAAAGTTGAATAAACGCTCAACGACAATACTGTGCTGGTCCTAGGCTAGACTGTGCTAGAGACGCGAGCCTAGAACACCAACAAAATCACGGCGCGGCACGTAAACAAGGGAGGAGCACACTGTGAATTTTTTTTCTCTTTTTTTTTGCACTTTTTTTTCTCTTTTTTTTGCTCCGCAACAATTTTTTTTCGAAAAAGTCTACAAATTTTTTTGTTGTTGAAATTGGAACTATTTTTCTTCTGCGGATGGCTCGGAAGTTGGGGAGTCCTTCTCTGTCACGACTCGGAGTATCGCGTGATCTGGAAATCGAGAACAATGCAACAATTACTGGACTCGGACTAGGACTGGTGGCGGAGATGAATCTGGTGGAACTCGGACTGGTGGCGGAGATAAATCTGGTGGAACACGGACAGGTGGCGGATATATGTTGCAGGTGAACTCGGATTGGCGTGATGGCGGCGGATATGTGGTGGCGTATATGGATTCGGATTGGCGGTGAATATGTAGTGGTGGTATATGGCAACAGCGACGATGATGATGCGGTGGTGATATATGGCAGCAGCGACGTGACAACCTGTGAACAGAACTCGAAACTCTAAAAGACCAGACGCTAAGACCAGCAACTTGACACGACGATGCAACCGCAAATTCAACAAAGCAAATACATAAAAGATTATGCAAAGGCTCAGATTGGTTCAGATGGGATGAACTAACCCTAATTTTTTTTCTTGGCTTTTTCGTGGACTATAGGTATGAAGAACAGACTCGATCTAAACTACGAAAAACTGTAAAATCTCACCGAGCAACCTGGAAATCTGATACCACTTGATAGAGGCAAAGGTGTCCCGTCTTTCGATGAGATGGTGGATTTCGCTTTGGTGGAAGTCGACTTTGATGATCCGACTACGAACGTGCGAGGACGTCGCGCCTTAGCAATCGCTAAACCAACTCCGAGAGGTTATTGACCACGCCGGAGCACGATAACCTGACCACGAGAGTCTGTTTCCTGCGAGCAAACGAAGAACAAGCAAGAAACTAATATTGCAATCTGGATATTGCGAATATAAGATGAAAGCTTTATTGATCAAGGTGGGGTTCTGTGACGCCTTTGTCTGGTCGTTGAACACAAACGAAGTACGCGAAGTTGCAGCCATGGCGAACTTTTAATCTAAACAAAACCCAAAGTCTAAACGGTGCCCTAAGGGCTGTATATATGGAGGAAGAGAGGGGAATTTCGTGGCCCTTGGTGGAGGGGTCCGAAATCAACCCTATCTCTTGTTTCCCCACACATACGGACTCTAAAAATAGCCTATACTTATGTATTTCGAAATTACATGGGCCTGGCCCAATAAAAAGGTGACGCAGCACCTATAATAGCCTTGGGACAAAATTTATGAAGTGGCATCTTGTATATTTCGTCCAAGGCTTCATGCACCCATTATGGTGGCTTCAAAGTCCTGAAATCATCACTTGTAACTCCGTTCTTGTTCCCCTTGCGCATGGCATCATCTCCATGCTTGTTCTTGCTTCAATGTTCATCCTTCTCCAAGCTAGGCCCTTCATTTGTAAGCAAAACAAATGTATCCAATTTAGGCAGCATCATATTCTCATGAACATTAGAATCATTACCAAGAAACGAAAGTACCTGATAATTTAATTGGCGTGCGCGAGCTCTAGTAATTGGTCCCGTATATGTAGCAGTAGGGGCTGTGGGTGTAACAATGGTATTGATGTCCTCACAATCGCAGAGCGGTGTCATTTTTGAATCGCTTGCCATTTCCACCGTAACTCCGATTCCGACGTTCTTTATATCGTTTTCAAGCGATTTCATCTCATCTTTCTAGTGGCACACTTGGATTTCCAAGTAGAGGCCAGGTTCTTGCATTTCCTGTCATATCTTGCATTTTTGCATTCCGCATCGCATCCCGCATAGAATATCATCATTGCATCATATTGCTTGATCCTAGCACGTGGTTGATTGTATCCTTGTTGCTTGTTTGTCTTGTTTGGGTAGAGCCGGGAGACGAGTTCGCTAATGAGGAGCCCATTGAGTTTGCTTTCGAGAATCCAGTCAACTCTGACAACTGTGCAGGCAAGATGATCATACCCTCGAAATCACTACTATCTTTGCTATGCTAGTTTGCTCTCTCTTTTGCTATGCCAATGCTACGATGCCTACCACTTGCTTTCAAGCCTCCCAAATTGCCATGTCAAACCTCTAACCCACCATGTCCTAGCAAACCATTGATTGGCTATGTTACCGCTTTGCTCAGCCCCTCTTATAGCGTTGCTAGTTGCAGGTGAAGATTGGAAGGTCGTTCCTTGTTGGAACATTTATTCACTTGTTGGGATATCATTATATTATCTTGTTATCTTAATGCACCTATATACTTGGTAAAGGGTGGAAGGCTCGGCCTCTCGCCTAGTGTTTTGTTCCACTCTTGCCGCCCTAGTTTCCGTCATATCGGTGTTATGTTCCCGGATTTTGCGTTCCTTACGCGGTTGGGTTATAATGGGAACCCCTTGATAGTTCGCCTTGATTAAAGCTTTTCCAGCAATGCCCAACCTTGGTTTTACCATTCGCCACATAGCCTCTTTTTCCCTTGGGTTACCGGAGCCCAAGGGTCATGTTATTTTAACCCCCCCGGGCCAGTGCTCCTCTAAGTGTTGGTCCGAACTGAGCTGCCTGCGGGGCCACCTCGGGGAAACTTGAGGGTTGGTTTTACTCGTAGCTAGTCTCATCTGAGTGTGCCCTGAGAACGAGATATGTGCAGCTCCTATCGGGATTTGCCGGCAGATTCGGGCGGTGTTGCTGGTCTTGTTTTAACCTGTCGAAGTGTCTTGAATAACCGAGATACCGAGTCTGATCGGAACGTCTTGGGAGGAGGTCTATTCCTTCGTTGCCCGTGAGAGCTTGTCATGGGCTAAGTTGGGACTCCCCTGCAGGGATTTGAACTTTCGAAAGCCATGCCTGCGGTTATGGGCAGATGGGGATTTGTTAATGTCTGGTTGTAGATAACTTGAACCTTAATTTAATTAAAATGAATCAACTGAGTGTGTTACCGTGATGGCCTCTTCTCGGCGGAGTCCGGGAAGTGGACACGGTGTTGGAGTAATGTTTGCGCAGGTTGCTCTCTAGTTTCTCTCGCTCGTGCTTTGCCCCCTCTTCTCGCTCTCTTTTGCGTTTAAGTTAGCCACCATATTTTGCTAGTCGCTTGCTGCAGCTCCACTGATATTTACCTTGTCTTACCTATAAGCTTAAATAGTCTTGATCGCGAGGGTGTGAGATTGCTGAGTCCCTGTGGCTCACAGATTACTATTACACCAGATGCAGGGCCTGATGATTCCGCTCCAGGAGACGCGCTTGAGCTCAAGTGGGAGTTCGATGAGGACTCTCAATGTTACTATGTTTCCTTTCCTGATGATTAGTAGTGGTGCCCAGTTGGGGGTGATTGGGACCGTGTCGCTTGTTGGGTTATCTTTTCTTTTGGCACCGTAGTCGGGCCATGAGTGTTTGGTTGATGTAATGTTATTTATGTACTTGATTGACGTGACGAGTGTAAGCCAACTATGTTATCTCCCCTTTCATTATTATATTACATGGGATGTTGTGAAGATTGCCTAACTTGCGACATATGCCTTCAATGCGATTATGCCTCTAAGTCATGCCTCGACATGTGGGAGATATAGTCGCATCGAGGGTGTTATAAAACTTCAATCTTCACATGCAACTAACAACGCTATAAGAGGGGCTGAGCAAGCGGTAACATAGCCAAACAACGGTTTGCTAGGACAAGGTGGGTTAGAGGCTTGGTTTAACAATATAGGAGGCATGATAAGCAAGTGGTAGGTATCGCAGCATTGGCATAGCAAAAGAGCGAGCATCTAGCAAGCAAAGATAGAAGTGATTTCGAGGGTATGGTCATCTTGCCTGAAATCCCACAAGGAAGAAGAACGAGTCCATGAAGAAGACAAACGGACGTAGTCGAACAAATCCTCACAACACGACGTTATCGGAACCAACCCAAAGAAGCAACACCAGAAAAGAGCAAACAACCTAGTAAACAACCACCACATAGACATGGCATGATGCGCAAACAAGAATGATGCATGTCCGGTTTAAAGAGGGCATGGCATGGCAAAGTGCACAAACAAAACTACAAGTTAAGTGGAGCCCAGTACGCAATGAGTTGCATATTGACGGAACACCACGTCAATTATTTAGTTCACTCCCGGTTAGGTACTCAACAATATTAAATGTTGGTTAACATGGAAAGAGGTGAAGCATAACAAAACTATACTATCTAAACAATTTAAATGGGGCCGGATATAACAAACAACAAATCCGGTAAATCCCCATATGCATTTAGCAAATTAATGCAAACAAGAAATTAAACATTCTTGATGTTGTTAACATGATGCGGATGACATGTGCAAGTTTATGCAAATTTTATAAAAAGTTGATAAGAGCATTATGAAGCATTTGGTCACCATGGCGGAACGAAAGAGGTGCCACAGCAACGACAACTTGAGTGAGATACCAATGCAAACGAGAAGTGTGCGGATGTGTGGAACACGCAAGAGATGGGGAGTGATCCCAGATACTGGGTGTCCCACATGACGGTGGCATGGCAAAAGAGGGGCATCGCAAGCGACAACTCGATCACGGTGCAAACATGAGCATCTCATACAATACATGCATTCGGTCCACGGGTGATCGTCTCGGGGTTATACCTTTGAAGCGTGCATTTTTCGGAGTGGTTCGAGTTCGGAGCGGTGTAGAGGAAGTAGGCATTCACGGGACGTCGTGGAAGTAGTGGTACACGTTTTCTTGTCGAATCAACAGCGGCGATAGTTGTACACTTGACGGTCTTCGGCGACGGTAGTGGTACATCTTGTAGTGGAACTTGGGCGTAGTGGTACACGGCGACGGTAGTGGTACACGTTTTCGTAGATGTCCGGGGTCGTCGGTAGAGGTACTTGTCGCATCGCCGAGCGTAGTCGACCTCGGCATATCCGAAGGGGTACTTGTGGTCAACGCAGCCTGATGAGGACATGACTACCTTGGATATGACCAAAAATATTGCATATATGCATATTTGTCAGGTGATTTCTAGTGCAAACTATTCAATAATCTATTTATGTTATCCAGAACAAAAATACTTCACACACTTTTGTGTTTTGTCTAATTGCAGGTGTATGGGACATTTGTACAATCCACATATGAAGATAAGGAAGAAAGAGATGTTTATTTGCTGTCCAAAAAGTTCTCTCACGTCACTTTTGGCCCAAGAGAAGATAGAGTCCAAGTCTCTCACGTTCTGGATTCAGATTCGGACTGCACAGACATACCTGACTCAAAACGCACACAAGTTTTTCATACGGACTCCGAATTGGGTGATTCTTTTTTTGTTGGAAACTAGATTTTGTGCACTTTCCAACCCAATTGGAAGCACCTTCAAATTCGTCCGGAGCGTTGAGTTGTGGACGAAACAATCTGATGCTGCAGCAGAATCCGAGTCAAACTACAAGTCCAAAGGTGTTACATCACCTCCACTTGGGCCCATTGGCCTTGTACGACCTAGATTTAGTTTTAGGCTGCCTTGGGACGTCCTCCCACCTCCTTGGCCGCCACCCCTTGCTCCTATATAAGTAGATCCATCTAGTAGCTTTTTCCTTGGGATTTGTTTAGTTAAAAGTTAGCCATTGCAACTTCATGTACTTCGTTTGTGTCCAACGACCAGACCAAGACCGCTTACGGATCCCCACCATTATCAATACTTCATATATATTCGCAATATTCAGATTGCTTTATCAAAGGATCCAAAGGATCCAAAGGGACACCCTCGCCTTGGTAGAGGCGAGGGTCCCGATCTTTCGATGAGATGATAACTATCGATTTGGTGGAGACGACTTTGACGATCCGACTACAAACGTGCACGACGTTGCGCCTTAGCAATCGCTAAACCAATCTCCTGAGGTTACTGACAATGCTGGAAGCACGGTCAGCCTGACCACGAAGGTCTATTCCTGCAAGCAATCGAAGAACGAGCAAGAGTATGATAAAGCAATCTGAATATTGCAAATATATATGAAGTATTGATAATGGTGGGGATCCGGAAGCGGTCTTAGTCTGGTCGTTGGACACAAACGAAGTACACGAAGTTGCAATGGCTAACTTTTAACTAAACAAATCCCAAGGAAAAAGCTACTAGATGGATCTACTTATATAGGAGCAAGGGGTGGCGGCCAAGGAGGTGGGAGGACGTCCCAAGGCAGCCTAAAACTAAATCTAGGTCGTACAAGGCCAATGGGCCCAAGTGGAGGTGATGTAACACCTTTGGACTTGTAGTTTGACTCGGATTCTGCTGCAACATCAGATTGTTTCGTCCACAACTCAACGCTCCGGACGAATTTGAAGGTGCTTCCAATTGGGTTGGAAAGTGCACGAAATCTAGTTTCCAACAAAAAAAGAATCACCCAATTCGGAGTCCGTATGAAAAACTTGTGTGCGTTTTGAGTCAGGTATGTCTGTGCAGTCCGAATCTGAATCCAGAACGTGAGAGACTTGGACTCTATCTTCTCTTGGGCCAAAAGTGACGTGAGAGAACTTTTTGGACAGCAAATAAACATCTCTTTCTTCCTTATCTTCATATGTGGATTGTACAAATGTCCCATACACCTGCAATTAGACAAAACACAAAAGTGTGTGAAGTATTTTTGTTCTGGATAACATAAATAGATTATTGAATAGTTTGCACTAGAAATCACCTGACAAATATGCATATATGCAATATTTTTGGTCATATCAAGGTAGTCATGTCCTCATCATCCTCCCCTTCTTGAAAATAAAGCCGTCCTCGGCGTTGCTTAATCTGAAATGTGGCTAACAAAAGAGACAAGGTGTACATGTTGTATATGTATATGTCATCCATTTTTACTTCCCTTGATTTTTGCATATATGACACATGAATAGATGAGTAACTTGCATAGTTCATAAAATCTAAAGCCAAAAAATTAGCACAAGAAGTAGAAGGCATGAAAATATTGCAACTCAGTTTGCACATATAAGTGAAGCTCTTATTCATTTCAAAAGATTGACAATGTTCATCATTAAACCATCCCAACATTGGTGAATAAACCTTACTTGCATCAAATTTACATGCTACAACATGCTTAAATAAGCAAACATGCAATAAGTCATTCAACACAGAATCATCACCAAGATTAGAGGTCATATCAAAATGATTAAACATTGGTTCTTTTGCATCAATAGTTAATTCAATGGGTGCACTCAAAATTGTTGGTATTTCAGTTGTTTGATCACATGGCAAAGTCAAATTATCAATGTAGTCCTCTAAAATAGGTGGTGTGATCAAAGTAGTGGTTAGCTCATCAGATGGTGCATTCAAATTGACAAGGCATTCATCATTCTCATGTAGAGATGGAAGATCAGTACCTTTGTCATTACCTCTTATGATCAACTCAGATGATGTAGCCACTCTCGGGGGCGATGTGTCACATGGTGGAGGTGATGTAGTCCTGACAACAACGGATGTGGTTGTCATAGCATGCCTAGTAGTTGAAGGAACAATCATATCAACTCTTGGAATGTGCACCGTGCGCTTGTTCTCCTCGTGGCCAACACGTCGTTTTATTTCCTGTTCAGCTTTGCAAGCAAGATGAAACAAATGGTCCATAGGATAACACTCTTCATGAATTAGTATCTCTTGAATATCACGGTTTAATCCTCCCCAAAATCTATCCATAAAATCATCTTCACTTTCTTCTAAAGAGGAATGCAACAAGGTAGTTTGTAAATCATCATAATATTTTGTTACAGTTTCACTACCTTGTTTTAAGTGTTGCAACTTCTTAATCATGTCACGAGTATAATAAGCAGGGACGAAAGTATGTCGCATGGCAAGTTTCAAATCATCCCAAGTAGTAGGTATATAATCAGGGTGTAACCGACAATATTCACTCCACCAAACCAAAGCATAACCAGTGAAAGAACCAACCGCAACCTTAACCTTTTTATGTTCATCGAAATTATGGGCAGCAAATATATTTTTTATGTCGAACTCCCATTCAATATATAAAGCAGGTTTAAAACAGCCATTAAATGGTGGTATAGATACATTAACCTGATCATGTGCATTTGGATGTTTGTGCACCTCTCGTGACGGTTGTGGTATTTGCAAAGGTGGTGGCACGTCTCCCGCGATCGACAAGGCCCATGAATTGACTCTGGATCCTGTCATGATTAGTAGAACAAGAAACAAAACCCAAAAATAATGTTCGTATAACTACTAGGATGTGGTGGTAAAACGCTCACAGTAAAGCAAATATCAATGTCTTACAAGTTCTTACCACGCAGCAGGCGGTGATCGGCAACCAGCGGTGTCAAGTAACTCCGAATATTGAGTAAAGCGATTGCCAGGGGAGCGTACGTATACACGATGTAGAAATATGTGGAGCTGGGTTGGCTATATATGGTAGCAAAAGATTAGCAATAATCAATTCAAAGATGCAATGTTGAATAAACGCTCAACGACGGTACTGTGCTGGTCCTAGGCTAGACCGGACTAGAGACGCGAGCCTAGAACACTAATAAGGTCACGGCATAGCACAACTAGCATCAATGAAGGATACTAAGTAGCTCTTGACAACAAGATATAAGTGAAGATCACAACGGCAGTGAAGATAATGATGAAAAACAACTGCCAAGCGGGATATACAACAACTCTCTCTCCAACTTTCCTCTTGAAAAGTTTGAGACAATTTTCTGATAAATTCATTCAAAGAATACTACTAACTCAAGCTTTCCAATGCAAAAAAGAATCACTCAATTCCGAGTTGATATGAGGAGTCAAAGAATTCTAAAACTGGCCTGAAAAATTGGAACAAGCTGTGTTCACGAACTTCGGAGGGAAAAAAGACCTATTTTGAAGCCGATTTTGAGGTGTCAAATATTGAACAAGCTTCTGCAACTATTTAGATGCGGCTCGTCGCTATCTTCAATTTGAGTACTCACGGAGCCAAAACGGACTTCGTATGAGGAAGATACACCTGTTTTACTGAACAGTGCGCAAAACAGATTCCAATCCGAATTCAGGTACGAGATTGATTCTAGATAGATCCAATTTTTTTTTCTTCTCTCTTTTTTTTCTCACGCTTTTTTTTTCTTTTTCTTCTCTGTCTTTTTCTTTTTTTTTCCTCTCTTTTTTTTCTCTATCTTTTTTTTTCTCTTTCCAAGACAAACTAGATAAGATGCAGATTGGATCAGGCGAAGATGTGAATGACCTCAACTATGATTATGACAATGAACAGTGCGTAGCACGTGGTGGAAATTAATGGATGGGATGGTGGACAGCGGAAGGGATAATGATGCAGCGGCGGCGTGACTAATGTGAACAGAACTCGAAACTCTAAAGGAACTAGACACTAAGACCAGCAACTAACACGACGATGCAACCGATAATTCAACTATGCAAGCAATGAATAGAAAATTGCAAAGGCTCAGACTGGCTTGGATAAATGATGAACAGATCTAACTTTTTTATGGCTTTTTCATGGACTGTAGGTATGAATGACAAATGCGATCTAAACTATGAAAAACTGTAAAATCTCACCGAGCAACCTGAAAACTGATACCACTTGGTAGAGGCGAGGGTCCCGATCTTTCGATGAGATGATAACTATCGATTTGGTGGAGACGACTTTGACGATCCGACTACAAACGTGCACGACGTTGCGCCTTAGCAATCGCTAAACCAATCTCCTGAGGTTACTGACAATGCTGGAAGCACGGTCAGCCTGACCACGAAGGTCTATTCCTGCAAGCAATCGAAGAACGAGCAAGAGTATGATAAAGCAATCTGAATATTGCAAATATATATGAAGTATTGATAATGGTGGGGATCCGGAAGCGGTCTTGGTCTGGTCGTTGGACACAAACGAAGTACACGAAGTTGCAATGGCTAACTTTTAACTAAACAAATCCCAAGGAAAAAGCTACTAGATGGATCTACTTATATAGGAGCAAGGGGTGGCGGCCAAGGAGGTGGGAGGACGTCCCAAGGCAGCCTAAAACTAAATCTAGGTCGTACAAGGCCAATGGGCCCAAGTGGAGGTGATGTAACACCTTTGGACTTGTAGTTTGACTCGGATTCTGCTGCAGCATCAGATTGTTTCGTCCACAACTCAACGCTCCGGACGAATTTGAAGGTGCTTCCAATTGGGTTGGAAAGTGCACGAAATGTAGTTTCCAACAAAAAAAGAATCACCCAATTTGGAGTCCGTATGAAAAACTTGTGTGCGTTTTGAGTCAGGTATGTCTGTGCAGTCCGAATCTGAATCCAGAACGTGAGAGACTTGGACTCTATCTTCTCTTGGGCCAAAAGTGACGTGAGAGAACTTTTTGGACAGCAAATAAACATCTCTTTCTTCCTTATCTTCATATGTGGATTGTACAAATGTCCCATACACCTGCAATTAGACAAAACACAGAAGTGTGTGAAGTATTTTTGTTCTGGATAACATAAATAGATTATTGAATAGTTTGCACTAGAAATCACCTGACAAATATGCATATATGCAATATTTTTGGTCATATCCAAGGTAGTCATGTCCTCATCACAGCCTCTAGTGTACTTGTCGGTCCAGCAAGCGTAAGCAATTCGGGGCGGTCACGGTCTCGGCAACAAGTCTTGGCGTCCCAAAACTTCAGGAGCGGAGGTACACACAGGCAACAACAACAACAACAACGCTGGGGTCTCGATCATGGCCATGCCAGGAGACAATAGTGGCATAGCCAACTTGGTGTGTTTGAAGTGGACAGCTCGGGGCAACAGGATGAGCAGCGACAGCTATGCAAGCGGGTCCCCAAGCAAATAGAGGCAAGAAGAGGACCAGGGACGCGACAACTCATTGGACAAGGCATCGGGCAGCAGCACTAGCGCCCTTGGCGGCCGCCGATGATGGAGTCAGGCAAGGAAGGGGTCGCGTCCAGAGGAGAGGAAGGAGGCCAGGAGGCAGCGGATCCGGGCGAGGGGAACCCGTTCCCGGCATTGGAGGCCTTGAGCGGAGCTCTGGTGGTGCGGAGGAGCTGTGGAGGCGATGCGGGCGATGGAGACAGGGAACGATGGGAGCAGAGGAGCTCGCGACGACACATCGAACGGGGAGGCCCTCGAGCAGAGGAGCGGGCGACATCGAGGGGCGACAACAGAGCAGCGGCAGAAGGGCGCGACGACGGCGGGGTCTAGGCGGCTGCGGCAAGGGAAGAAGGCGCGGGCGGGCGAGCTCGCCGGAGGGCGCAAGGATGAGCGGGATCGGGCGCGGGGTGGAGTAGGATTGGGACCGAGCCGAGGCTCCCCCTGGCGGCGCGATCGGGAGGAGGATGAGGGGGATCGAGAGAGATGAGGCCATGGCAGGGGAAAACATAAGGAGGGGAAGGTGAGGAGGAGGAGAGGCACGGCAGTGGCGGTTGCGTGGGATCGGGGCGAAGGGGTCGAGAGGGAGATGGGGACGAGTGGGATCGGGCTCCCTAGCGGCGAGAGGGGAGAGAATGAGGAAGAGAATGAGGGAGTTGGGTTCGACCTAGGGTTAGGACTAGGTGGGCCAAAAGGCCGGCCCAGAAGAGAAGGGGCTGCGCCTGGATCTTGGCTGGGCTCTTTCTCTCTCTCACTCTCTCTCTTCTCTCTAAGCATAAAACAAAATTAGGGAAGAAAAGAAAAGAGGGAGGGGGTTAGGGAAAGAATCAGCGCACGAGGGTAATATTTCTGGACTCACAAAAATGTGAGCAATTTAAATAAAATGGCAAGAGGATTTTTGGAGAACAATAGATTCGCACATGTTGAATTTAATTCAACATGTTTGAATTTTGAAACCCATTCGAAAGGACTCTAAATGGGCTGAGACTTTTAGAGGAGCATCGATAAAAGAGATGAGAAATATTGGCAAGGTTTGAAGGTCAAACTCGAAGAGGAATAGACATGGAAAATATTTTGCATGTGTGTTATGGGTGATTCCGAAAATGGAATATTTAATATAGCTCCCTAAAATATTGGGAGGATATGTTATAAAGAGAAATCACCATGTGAATTCCCTCGGTTTAAATGGATCAAAGGTCCATGCCATTTATTTAGTTGAGTTAAGAAAAGAAATTACATGATGGCATGATGACATGATGCAATGCACATGATGCAAAGATGAAATGTAACGGACCAAACAAATCACACGACGAAACCCGGAAACCCTGGAAGGCATCTGAAGCTCCGGTCTTGGGGCGTTACACATAGCGTTGGTCATTTTTGCAATTAATAGGAAGTAATAAGGAAAGAGAGGTTTTCACATATAGATATATTATCATTGACATCTTTTATGATTGGGAGCACTCATTAAAATATGACATGCTAAAGAGTTGATGTTGGACAAGGAAGACAACGTAATGAGTTATGTATTTCTTATATCTGAGATAAAGTATGTTGTCATGGATCCTCTAACTTGTTGAGCTTGCCTTTCCCCCTCATGCTAGCCAAATTCTCAGCACCAAGTAGAAATACTACTTGTGCTTCCAAATATCCTTAAACCAGTTTTGCCATGAGAGTCCACCATATCTACCTATGGATTGAGTAAGATCCTTCAAGTAAGTTATCATCGATGCAAAGCAATAAAAATTGTTGTAAATATGTATGATTGATTGGTGTGGGAGAAATAAGCTTTATACGAGCTTGTGATGTGAAAGTAATAAAAGCGACAGACTGCATAATAAAGGTTCATATCACAAGGGGCAATATAAAGTGACGTTCTTTCGCATTGAGATTTTATACATCCAACCATAAAAGCGCATGGCAACCTCTGCTTCCCTCTGCGAAGGGCCTATCCTTTATTATTATCTTCTACCTTATGCAAGAGTCATGGTGATCTTCACCTTTTCTTTTTCATTTTATCCTTTGGCAAGCTCAGCATGTTGGAAAGAACATGATACATATATCTAACTGGATGTAGGGAAGCATGAACCATTATTGTTGACATTACCCTTGAGGTAAAAGGTTGTGGGGCAAAACTGCAAGCCCCTATCTTTCTCGGTGTCCGATTAAGACTCCGTAACCACAAGTATCGCGTGAGTGTTAGCAATTATGGAGGACTAAATGATAGTTGAGTATGTGGACTTGCTTTTTAGCTCTGACATAGACTCTTTCCGATGTTATGATAAATTGCAATTACTTCAATGACTGAGATTATAGTTTGCCGGAGCCCAATAAGGTTTATGATTTATACTTTTGCATTGTGAATAGATCATCACTTGAACATAAGTAATCATATGACAAAATCTATATATGTTGCTGTTATGAGAATAATCATGATGCCTTCATGTCCGTATTTTATTTTTATCGACGCATCTACCTCTAAACATGAGGACATATTTATTGTTATCGGCTTTTCGCTTGAGGACAAGCGAGGTCTAAGCTTGGGGGAGTTGATACGTCCATTTTGCATCATGCTTTTATATCGATATTTATCGCATTATGGACTGTTATTTCACTTTATATCACAATACTTATGGCTATTCTCTCTTATTTTACAAGGTTTACATAAGGAGGGAGAATGCCGGCAGCTGGAATTCTGGGCTGGAAAAGGAGAAAATATTAGAGACCTATTCTGCGCAACTCCAAAAGTCCTGAAACTCCACGGAACATCTTAAAAGAAATAAAGAAAAATCCACGCCAAAGATGAAGGCCAGGGGGCCCACACCCTTCTCACGAGGGTGGGGGGCGCCCCCCCTAGGGTGCGCTCCCTACCTCTTGGGCCCCCTGGTGGCTCTTCGATGCCCATCTTCTCCTATATGAGGTCTTTCGATGAGAAAAAAATAAGGAGGAACTTTTCGGGACGAGACTCCGCCGCCACGAGGCGGAACCTTGGCGGATCCAATCTAGAGCTCCGGCAGAGCTGTTCTGCCGGGGATACTTCCCTTTCGGAGGGGGAAATCATCACCAACGCTCCTCTCATCGGGAGAGGGCAATCTCCATCAACATCTTCACCAGCACCATCTCATCTCCAAACCCTAGTTCATCTCTTGTATCCAATTCTTGTCTCAAAGTCCGGGATTGGTGCTAGTAGGTTGCTAGTAGTGTTGATTACTCCTTGTAGTTGATGCTAGTTGGTTTAATTGGTGGAAGATCATATGTTCAGATCCTATATGCATATTATTACCCCTCTGATTATGAACATGAATATGCTTTGTGAGTAATTACGTTCATTCCTGAGGACAAGGGAGAAGTCTTGCTATGAGTAGTCATGTGAATTTGGTATTCGTTTGATATTTTGATAAGATGTATGTTGTCTAGCCTCTAGTGGTGTTATGTGAACATCGACTACATAACACTTCACCATTATTTGGGCCTAGAGGAAGGCATTGGGAAGTAATAAGTAGATGATGGGTTGCTAGAGTGACAAAAGCTTAAACCCTAGTTTATGCGTTTCTTCGTAAGGGGCTGATTTGGATCCACATGTTTCATGCTATTGTTAGGTTTACCTTAATACTTTTGTTGTAGTTGCGGATGCTTGCAATAGAGGTTAATTATAAGTGGGATGCTTGTTCAAGTAAGAACAGCACCCAAGCAACGGTCTACCCACATATCAAATTATCAAAGTATTGAACGCGAATCATATGATCATGATGAAAGCTAGCTTGACGATATTCCCATGTGTCCTCGGGAGCGCTTTTCCTATTATAAGAGTTTGTTCCGGCTTGTCCTTTGCTACAAAAGGATTGGTCCACCTTACTGCACTTTATTTACTTTTGTTGCTTGTTGCTCGTTACAATTTATCCTATTACAAAACTATCTTATACCACTTATTTCAGTACTTGCACAGAATACCTTGCTGAAAACCGCTTATCATTTCCTTCTGCTCCTCGTTGGGTTCGACACTCTTACTTATCGAAAGGACTACGATAGATCCCCTATACTTGTGGGTCATCACTAAGCTAATGCACTCCAACATAACAACAAAGCATATGGCAGTGATGTACTCAAGATGCTTGACAAAACATGAACACTGATCTACGGCTAAATCACACAAGAGCAGGTTCAAACAAGCATGGCAAAAATACTAACATGCCAGAAATAACACCAGGAAGCCATGGTTAGAGCAAGCAAACAACATGCTACAAGAACATATCGTAGCAAAAGAAGGCATAGCATAAATCTACTAAATGCATAGAACAAAAGTCTCTTACTGATCATGAGCCAAAAAGGCACAGAAGATATGATGGCACCCATGTAAACATAGCAAGTTTTATTAACAATTTCAGACTTAGCAGAAAACAGAGCATGGCATAAACAGAATTATGAAGGCATCTTTGCGAGCTCAAATCACTCATCACAAAGCCTTGCATGACAAAACAAGTATACCAACAGCAAGATGACATGTTCATGAAACTAACCATGGCAATATCAAGTTCATAGCATGCATGGATCACTAGCAACAACCATGGCCAAATTCATTAACAATTAAACAATTTTCCAGGAACATTTTATAGCAAAAGTAGAGCAAGAATAAGACATGCTAGGGCACTCCATAATTACAAACAGGGGCATGGATGGATAGAGCATAACCACATATTCAAAACATCCTTACTGTAGTATCTCAAAACAAGCACGTATATAACTGTAGCAACATGTTTACATGGCATCAAAATAACATCACGCACAAGAGTTAGCAAAATCCTAAGTCCCTGAGAACAGCAATATCACCAAGGCTACTTTGCATGCTTGTGCTAGTCACCACACATATCACAAAAATACATGGCAAGCACCCCTGTAAAGATGGCATGACATAATTCAAAACACATGTAGAGCTCATGCCCATATGAAGCACACATCAAATGTGACAAAAATGACAAATCATCATAATATGATAAGTAGCAGCAACAAACATTTTGCAGAACTCTTGCATCAATGATTTGGGCATCAAGACGAACTCAAACAAGCATGCCACAATGGAATTAATGAAGAGCATCTCCCAATGAACATTTCTATATCTGATATGCATGAAACAGAGCTACGGTCACGGAGATACGATGCAATGAACATGGCCATAAAATATGTGCAGGGAAAAGACTTGGACGAAAACACCCTTCCGGATCTCAGATATAGGGTTCTTCGTCTTGCACGTGAACCGAGGCGGGCGGAGATGCTCGCCGAAGAGGAAAAAGAGGGCGGCGGCTGGGTCGGAGCTGCGGGGAGGCACCGGAGCTCGTCGGGGACGGGAGGACACGAGACGACGAGGCGCGGCGGGCGGCGGGGCATCAGACGCGGCGCGGGGCGGCGATGGCGTGGACCGGTGACGGGAGGACGAGGCGGCGACCGGAGGAAGGTTGACGGGGAAGGCGGCGGCCGGCGCGGGATCCGGGCGGTGGCGGGGACGCGCGGGGGAGGTAGCCGGGCAGCGCGGGCTTCAGGGGCCCGCCATGGGCTCAGGCGGGCCGGCGGTGGGGAGCGGTGGCGGTGGGCACGTGGCGGCTCACGAGTGGTTGCGGGGGGTAGCGCGGACGCGTCCGGCCCGATCCGGACATGTCCGGCGGTGGAGAGGGTTGGATCTAGGGTTGGACTGCGCGAAAATTTCGGAGGGAGCACCTATTTATTGGTAGGAGGAGGTAGGAGTGTCCAAATGGAGTGTAGTTTTCGCCCACACGATGGTGATCCGACGAGGGAGGACATGGAGATGGTTTAGATGGGTTATTGGGCCGTTTTGGAGGGGCGTTGGGCTGCAACACACAAGAGGCCTTCGTGGTTACCCGGTTAATTGTTGGAGCATCAAACGGACTCCAAATGGCACGAAATTTGACAGGCGGTGTACCGGTGATGTACCAAGGCCACTTGGCAAATCTCGGTCCATTCCGAGAACGTTTAACACCTGCTCATGAAAAGAGACAAGAGGGGTGCGCCGGTGCACGTGGGAGTGTCGGATTGCAAAACGGACAACGGGGAAAAAGCTCGGATGCATGAGACGAACTCGTATGCAAATGAGATGCACATAATGACATGATAGTGATAGAGGCGAGGGTGTCCCGATCTTTCGATGAGATGATAACTATCGATTTGTTGGAGACGACTTTGACGATCCGACTACAAACGTGCACGATGTTGCGCCTTAGCAATCGCTAAACCAATCCCCTGAGGTTACTGACGATGCCGGAAGCACGGTCAGCCTGACCACGAAGGTTTGTTCCTGCAAGCAATCGAAGAACGAGCAAGAATATGATAAAGCAATCTGAATATTGCAAATATATATGAGGTATTGATAATGGTGGGGATCCGTAAGCGGTCTTGGTCTGGTCGTTGGACACAAACGAAGTACACGAAGTTGCAGTGGCTAACTTTTAACTAAACAAATCCCACCGTCTAAACGATGCCCTAAGGGTTGTATATATGGAGGAAGAGGGGGGGAATTTCGTGGCCCTTGGTGGAGGGGTCCGAAATCAACCCTATCTCTTGTTTCCCCACACATACGGACTCTAAAAATAGCCTATACTTATGTATTTCGAAATTACGTGGGCTTGGCCCAATAATAAGGTGACGCAGCACCTAAAATAGCCTCGGGACGAAATTTATGAAGTGGCATCTTGTATATTTCGTCCAAGGCTTCATGCACCCATTATGGTTGCTTCAAAGTCCTGAAATCATCACTTGTAACTCCGTTCTTGTTCCCCTTGCGCATGCCATCATCTCCATGCTTGTTCTTGCTCCAATGTTCATCCTTCTCCAAGCTAGGCCCTTCATTTGTAAGCAAAACAAATGTATCCAATTTAGGCAGCATCATATTCTCATGAACATTAGAATCATTACCAAGAAACGAAAGTACCTGGTAATTTAGTTGGCGTGCACGAGCTCTAGTAATTGGTCCAGTATGTATAGCAGCAGGGGCTGTGGGTGTAACAATTGTATTGATGTCCTCATCATCCTCCCCTTCTTGAAATGAAGTCG